>NC_090765.1:24862452-24887452 GCF_036898095.1 Palaemon carinicauda | reverse complement strand
AAGCACATACATGTCTCAGGCCTTTGTCCTGCAGTGAACTAGTTACGGCTGATGATGATAGAAATCTCCCAGGTTTGTAATTTATGGAACACTGCCATCTTTAGTTATATTCGCATCGCGTAGCTGTAAAAGCCATTCTTGTTGCTATTGTCTTTTTCATTTCTTCATAATTTTTGTATTCTTCTAGTGAGAGAACAAGATTTCTTATGCTTTATCCGTCTTATTCTCCTTTCAGTTATGTATGAGAGAGAGAGAGAGAGAGAGAGAGAGAGAGAGAGAGAGATATTCTGTTGCCGTACCCACTCACTTTTGTTTTCCGCTCAACAGGTATAAGTCTGGTTGGTTACAGCATGTATACGTACCCAGCGAAATCACATCGTTACACGATTAGCTGGTCATATTAATTAAAATTCACGTTACATTCATGCGACAAATTGTTTGTCATTTGTTAACGGCCAAATTCGCTTATGCGGACCCACGCCATGAACGGTGCCTTCATTCAGTTAATAATGGCAGCTTTAATTGGAATAACGAATACATGATGTCGCCGGCCTCATTGCTGGGATGCCAAAATTCGGGATTTATCAGTGACATGTCATTTTAATTTCAAAAGTGAAAAAGTCCGATCTGAGCATTGTTTATTCCGATGCTAATAAATGGGATCGTGTTTTTTTTTTTTTTTTTTTTTTTTTTTACGCTATTATTGGTTTATGTAAAGTTTATTCACAGAATTTGAACGTGACTTATGTTTCCCTATCTAACCTATCATATTTATTATATTTAACTTTTGATATAAGGAGAAGAAATGATCCTCTAGTTTTTTTATCATTAGGTTGAAGCACTTAGAAAATTAATTGTATTGGGGAATATTTTCTGTTATTTATATAGAATTCATAAAGAATGAATCGTATATAGGTACTTTAGTCATGAACTTGTAATAGAAAAATAATGAAAGTTGTGCAAGTATTTTTGTCGAAATCTAGGAAGTTTGTTTATGAAAACATTTGTTTTCATATTCATTACATATATACTATATGCTGCATCACTGTTCCAGTAAGTTGGTCAAAGCGTTATATTTTTGTTTATTCGCGCGTCAGCCTTTCAGAGAATGGCCTTGCCTATTGTGATATAAGTTAACTGTATGTTTCCGTCCTTGCTGTAGTCATAATATTCCTCACGGACCAATGAACCTCCTGTATATTCTTGTAATTGGAGAAATTTTTCGGATGAATAACTATTGGGCGCATGCAGTAGGAGTAGGATGTTTTATTTATATTCCTAAGATATTATATACACACACACACAGAGACACACACATACGCACACACACACACACACACACATATATATATATATATATATACCTTTTATGAATGTGGATGAATAGATAGTTTTAAGCATCTATAAAATTAAATTATGAAAAATGTCATGCGGTCACCTTTGTGATGTTCAATTCAGCTTGCCACAACAGAATTTGACAAGGTGAATTTATGTATGTTATATATATATATATATATATATATATTATATGTGTATATATATTATATATATATATATATATATATATATATATATATATATATATATATATATTAAATACACAGAGCGGGAGAGAGAAAGAATTTAAGGGGAAAATGGTATGGTAAATCTGATAGATTGGCATAAGTTTTTCTCTGGTTGGCCGCTTATAAGTCTTAAACAAGAGAGTTATTTAGTCCCGGAATTTCCACCTTATCTATATATTATTAATTTCTTAATATTGAGGATAACAGAACAAATAAACGCATTCCATTATTTATCCATACCTAAAATAAAGAGAAAAGGGGAGAAAGACGGAACTGGGATGAGAGAGGAAAAGAATTAATTTTAATGACACTACGAGGTACAGCAGCCTCCTAAAGATTGGTGGTTGAGGAGACAGGAATTTGTGGTTTTTTGGTATGAATTCTTCCAGTAGCAATCAGAAAACGTAAAATCTGTAGGTTACTTTGACGAACCACAACCACTGTTATATTAATAATAGTAATGATAATAATAGTTGTGATGATAATTGGCTAAGGATAAAAATTTTGTGAACAGCTTTTATTTGTGATCATAAGTCGTGGAATGGTTGCAGACCTGATATCAGACATTTTTAATTTTTTCAAGTTATTGTTTGTATAAAATATTCTCAGTGAATACTTTCTTTTTAGATTTTTAGTGGGATTTGGGTATTTTAGTTGATTTCATAGGTGCAGTTGCTTTGTATTTCAGTGCTAGTTTGGCGAAGAGTAATTCAGAATACAAAAACACTGAATAGATCATATATGTACGATCCGTATCACTCCTAGCCAAAGAATAAATAGTGTAAATATCCAGATGATAAGACTTTCATTATAGATGAAGCCCCTTAGAAAAAGTAACAACATCTTTTTTTATTAATTCTGTGGCCAGCCAGATCAGGCGTAGTTTGCTAGTAACTTTTTTTTCATAATTCTCTAGTTTTGTAATATTCATACAAGTTTCCCTGAAAAAAAAATTAAGTAGAAGAGTAAGTGGCCTTAACCAATTTTTCAACAATTAATTGTAGTAACACGGGGTGCGGTTATAATAATTCCTTTCTATTATTTGCCGATCCATTATCTCTGTCGTACTAATAAGGATGTCCTGATATTTGACATGAAGTAACTTTCATACGTTTTTGTCAAAACTGCTTGGATTTCACCCGAACTCGTTGGTATTTGGAGGAGTGTTGGACATGTTTGGTTACAGAGAATTTGAGGAATTTCAAACAAATACAAAATAATTTGGTTACCAACGCTCAGATTGAGACTTTCGTTTTAATCTTTTTGACCAGTCAGTAGCGGGTTGCCTCTGAAACGAGCTTTACAAATAGCTCTGTATTGTTTAAAGGATGTTGCACGATTTTCAGTTTTTGTATCAATACTTCAATACAGGTTAAAATCGGAAATTGAAATTTATTTACAACAGATTCATCCTTTTGTGGACGTTTGAATAATTTCTCATCCTTCTATCATTCATTTTGTTATATGACTCTGAGCTAATTGAGTTGTCATGGGCAGGCCTTCTATAACGCACATTCTCCGTTGTGAGATCGTTACCGTATTTCTATATATACTCAGGCAGATAAGTGGAAGAATTGTTCAAATTGGATTAAAAGCATGACGTGTGGCAGAATGTTAGACTAGACCCTTATGAAGATTTTCAGTTATGGGGTCATATCAAATCCTGCCCAGGAAGCGAAATCAGACATTTTCTAATATGGCTGCCAATAAACAATATAGATATGATAAATCTGGACATTACTTTAAACATTACATGGTTCAAGTGGTTTAATTTTTTCATATTTATAAATTTTTTCTTGTAGTTTTGAAATTATCTAAAAGAGTTGCTCATTGCCAATTTTATGATACAATACAACAATTTTCCAATATGGCAGCCAGTAACACATATGATTTAAGTCAGCGTAATCTGTTTGGGGTAATATATTCTAGCATGCGTTGAACATATTTAAGTGTCATTGGTTAGGTAGAGCAATCATCCCCAAACGGTCAAAAGAGTAAATGGTCTTGCTATAGAATACGGACATATTTTGAGAGGATATGAAAAGTTTAGCAAAATAGAAGTCTAATACTTGAAAACAAAGGTCAAGGGAGAGAAATGTCTAAAAAGAAATAAGAAAATATTAAAGTCGATGTACAAGAGACCAGGAAAGAGAAATCGAAAGATTGTGAATCTCTGGACGGTAGAAAGAATCCTTGGAGGGAAGCTCAAGAGGTTGCCTTAGCTAGGATAAAAGAAAAATCCTAAAGCAAAAATGTCAAAAAAGGAAAAAGGCCTAGTTTATGGTCTTGTTGACCAATACGAAAACATTGAAAGAGGAGAGAATTGAAATTCTAGAAGCAAGAAAAGGTGGAATACTAGAAAGCCTTATTCAACAATTTAAAGATATTTCAGGAGAGAAGATGAAGGAAACGAAGACAGAAAACAACCTTGAAAGAGAAGTTGTTGTAGCTGGTCTCGTAGATTACTATGAAGGAATTGTGATGGAAAAAGGAGATGAGATGGAAGGAGGAAGGTGATCTTGAAGGACAAGCTCTGGACGTGAGATTCTTATGAGACATACTAAAAATTTGCCTTGGTTAGGATAAGAAAAATCCTACAAGCTGAAAAGTCAGAAGAGAAAAAGGCCTAGTTTGTACCCCCATTCAACAATGTGAAAAGGCTTTCAAAGACGAGAAAAATTAAAAGAATCCCCGGGTAAATCTAGATGTAATAAAATGGGGAATGGTAGAAAGCCTCTTCCAGTTTTTTAAAGATATCTTGAGAGAAAACACAAATGAGGAAGTCTTCTCTGTGAACTTTGGAAAGATTCCTAGGAGGGATGCTAAAGATGTGGTCTTCGCAAGGATAAGAAAAATCCTACGAGTTGAAATGTCAGAAGAATTTGTGGTCTTATTAAACAATATGAAAGCGAATTGAAAGAAGAGAAAAATTAAAAGAAACAAGCCAAATCTAGATCCAAGAAAAGGCGAAATAATAGAAAGCCTTGAACAATAATTTGAAAATACTTTAAGAGAAAACACTATGGACACGAAGAAAGAAAATAACCTTAGAAGGGAAGGAGTTATTGTTGGTCTCGTAGGAGAATATGAAGGAAAATGTGGTGAGATGGAAGGAGGAAGGCGATCTTGAAGGACAATCTCTAGATGAGAGAAAGATTCTTGTGAGGGATGCTAAAATGTTGCTTGGCTAGGATAAGAAAAATCTTACAAGCCGAAATCTCAGAAGAGAAAAAAAAGGCTTAGTTTATGGTCTTACTGAACAATATGCATGGAAGAGAATCGAAAGGCAAATGTAAAGCAAGAAAATGGGCAATGGTAGAAGGCTGTCACTAACAATTTGAAAATATTTTGAGAAAAGACAAAATAAGCGTACTATTCAAGTAAGAAACAGTTTTGTTGGAGTAACCTAAAAGAGGGGTGTTACAGATAGTAGAAGTTGAGCTTCTTCGAGTATACTCCCATTCCTTGATGGAGACGTATAAGATGTTTGTCATGTGAACAAATTGTCGGAAATCTCGCTCTATTCTTTTAGGTGCCAACCTTATTGTTGCTGTTATGATATCCTAAAAGACCAGCTCTGCAGTGGGAAAAGGCTTAATTTCTTCTTGTATGCAGTGCTACCCTTGTCTAGTTTAACCCGGAGCCAACACGGTCTTCCACGAATCTGTAATGAGAAAATTAGTGAGAAAAATAGGTATCGGTGGTTTTATAAACAGCAAAATCTTAAAATATATATATTAGTTTACTTTATGAACAGTAAATTCTTTGGGGAAATGTATCACTGATATTATGATCTACTTCAATAACCTTAAAATCATAGGAATCCTTATCTAGATCATGCAACCCCGGACAACTACAAATACTTATGAACAAATCATCAATTTCAGGTGTCTTATTTGGCGGTCATTTTGAAAAATGGCCGCCCTCCTTGATTTTATTTTGGCCAGTCTGCCAGATTTGCTTAGTATGACTTCGGGAGCAAGTGGGACAAATTTTATACTTTTATCATCATTTTACATTATTTTTCAGTTTTTCCTATACTAGAAAGCATTAAACCACTTGAATCATGTAATGCTGAAGTCACTGTCCATATTTATTAAGGTAATGTCCAGATTAATCCAATTTATAGTGTTTTCTGATGGTCATATTGGAAAATGTCTGCCATTCGCTTCCTGAGCAGAGTTCGAGATGGCCCCATACCTGAAAATCTTCACAAGGGTCTAGTTTAGCATTCTGCCCAATGTCATGCTTTTAACTATTTGAACAATCATATACATTGTTCGAGGTGGTAGTTAACAGAGAGGGAAGATGAATGCAAGTAACCTTTATTCAATAGATAACGAGTTTCTATACAAGCAGTTCCGAGCAAGAATGTCCCAAATATTCAAACAGATTAATACATGCCAAGGCAAGCTTAAACAGGTTGTGTAATCAGGGCAGGGAAGAGCAAGGGGTTAAAAAAAGCCAAGAACGTTAACAGTATACAAGCGTGTATGAGATACGTGCAGTACATGGCTTCCCCCTAAAAACATGTGAAATAGGACCCTCTGCTCTTGAGACGCGCACTGTAGGTGGGTCATCTTGCTGATGATACGGAGGTTTTAAGCTATCAATAGAGACCCAGTCTTCTTTGTCATAAATGTTAATTAAGAAAGCCTTCAGTGTGCAATGGATCATGAGGAAAGGACCTGTGTAAGGGGAGTTACTGGTGGCTTGTAGTGCACAGAAAAACGTGCATTGCAGAGTACAAATCTGTTGGTATGTGTTGCTTTGCTGGTGCTTGTAAGACTGGCAACATGATATAAGCATTGGAGATTGTCGGAGAGTGTTGCAGATGGAAAAAATTCGGTAGAGAGGGCCAACGGGTCGCCATACACCATTTCAGCTTCCGAGACATCCAGGACATCTTTAGGAGTGGTTCTTAGTCCCCGGAGGACCCAGGGAAGCTGAGTAAACCAGTTGGAGTCATTGCATCGGGATATCAAAGCTGCTTTGAGGGTATGATAAAAACGTTTAACCTTTCCACTGGCTGCAGGGTTGTAGACGGTTGTCTGACATAGAGTGGTGCCCAGGAGATTTGCGAATGATGTCCACAATTGAAGGTGAAAGTGGTACTCTTGTCAAAATTAAATATGCTCAGGGATACCAAATCTCACTATCTATCCTGAGAGTAAGACAGTGCACTTAAGGCGGACGTTGCAGTTTCCATGGGAATGGCTTCAGGCCAATGAGTGTAGCGGTCTGTGACTGTAAACAGGTAATGATGTCCTTGTTATGTAGGTAGGGGACCTACTGTGTCGACGTGAATTTGGGCAAAATGACACTGATGTTTAGGAAAGGTGCCCACTCCTTAATCCATGTGTCGATGTACTTTTAAAGTTAGGCATGAAGTACAGGCACGGACCCAATCCTTAGCATCCTTAACAGTGCCATGCCAAATGAACATCGTCTTCAGTAGCTGTGCAGTAGATTGATGTGAGGGATGTGAGAGGCCATGGTTGAAATCAAACACCTGACGGCTCATGACACCAGTTATCCTTGGTCATGATCTACCACTACTGACATCACAGAGGAGGGTGGCGTTGGAGTCATTGAGTGTGATATCTTCCGAACGGAGGGTTGTGCGGGATGTCCTACATGCTTGATATTCTGAATCTTTTCGTTGGGCCTCTGCCAATGCTTTGAAATCCAATCCCAGGTGAACTGCGGCCAATATGTTTCTTGACAGGGCATCGGTAATGGGTTTCATTTTACCAGGAACGTATTGAAGAGTGCAGTTGTATTCAGCCACGTCAGAGAGATGCCGGCGTAGACGGGCAGACCAGACATCGGACTGTTGAGTGAAGGCGTGCACTTCAGCGGGCTTAGAATGACCACATCTTATTAAAGAAGCTGATTCAGGCGTTACTGCAGTCATCATATAGGGTCAGGTCACTAAGTAATGGGAGACAGTTGGTAATATAACAGACATATCAATATCCTACCTTTGTGCGTTACCATTGAACCAGAATATTTAGTAATAGGAACTCATTTCCTTTAAACGTATCACTGAACTTATCTATTTTCTACATGGAAAAAAAATAATAATCCAGCCATCTACCTAAGCTGTTTCTTTTCCTTTTTATCGTCTGACTGCGTCGTATCTTAGTGATGTTGACTTTTCTGACCGTCTTCAGTTCTTTGCAACTTGTAGTTACCTGCGTAATATGTGCCCTTTTTCCATGGTGTTTATATCTTGTGAATATGTCATACGAGAGCTTTTGTTTATTGTGGAAGTTGACAAAAGTATAATGTGATGTTCAATTACTTATTAATCAGCATTGTTAGTGTTTTATGGCTGTCGTTAATTACCGAGAATGTTGTCCTGTGACCATTATTTTTAATTAGCTTTGCTCTCCATAATTTGGGTTTGTTTTTGGTGGACTGAAGTGATAAAATACAATAAGGAAATGAGAGAGAGAGAGAGAGAGAGAGAGAGAGAGAGAGAGAGAGAGAGAGAGGTGTGAAGGCCAATTGTATAACGAATCATTGCTGATGAGAAAATAGATTAATTTCCACCGTATCAAAAACTTGAGATCCCGTAAGATATCATGTCCTTTTCTTTATGTTGTTTTCAGTTATTTCCTCAGTGTATGTGTCTTTTGTACAGTCTATTATTATATGTCATAGTGTGTCCTTTCTCAGCTTATACATTCGTTATTCCATGTTTTTCATGCCATTTATACAGCTTCTATATATCACATTTGTCGGCCTTGTGGTCTGCGTTCTTTTTTGTTAAGTCTATCCCTCCCAAATGGATGTGTGGGCGCCTGCGCTCTCACGGACATGCAAATGGATGGGGAGAGATGAAACGTCAGCGAGATATTGATAGAATAGGGAGAGATCTCTCTGGATCACGAGATGACAGCAACAAAGGAAGGATGAAATATAGAAAAAGGGGAGAGGGAGATGAGATGATTGGATGGAAATACATCTATTAATGGATGTTGAGGGGAAAGTGAGCAGTGAGAAGAGGTGCAATGGATGTTGCAATAATGATAGGGAATAGCTAAAAGGGGGAGGGGGGGGAGAGCAAGGTGAAAGCTTTGTATCACGAGGTAGAAAGTATATGTATATATATATATATATATATATATATATATATATATATATATATATATATATATATATATATGTGTGTGTATATATATATATATATGTGTGTGTGTGTGTGTGTGTGTGTGTGTGTGTGTGTGTTTGCGTTATATAAGTGAGAGAGAGAGAGAGAGAGAGAGAGAGAGAGAGAGAGAGAGAGAGAGAGAGAGAGAGAGAGAGAGAGAGAGAGAGCGAATATTTCAGCTGGCGTCGGTGATTGATTGCAAGTATACATGTGACTAGATGTTTAAAAAAAAGAATATATAAGAATATGCCATAAAATGAATGATTGCTTTATTGGCATCGGCCTTGAAAAAAATAATAAAGAAATAAACCTTATGTGAAACAAAAATGGTGGAAGCAGGAGGAGGAGGAGGAGAAGGAGGAAAAATGGTGATGGAAGATAGAATGGAGGTTAATGGAGAGGATTAAATTTTTCTTATGAGAAATGAGAGCTTGAACGAGATAAGAGCATCATCTCCATCACGTTTCTAATTAAAAGTTAGCACTGTAATTACGGAGAAGCTCTGCTATTCTTCTACGTATGATTTTAACTCCTGTTTTGCTTTACGTTGTCACTGTGATAGACTGTATTTTCAACATTATTTCTTTGTTCATTTTATTATTTGATTAAAAATTACATTTCCTAAGAATTCAAGAACAGTTATTATATGGAAATAATTATAAACAATTAGAACCATGAACTTCTTGGTATTGCTATCTCGGGTCCAAGATTTGAAATGTCATCAGGGTCTGTATGGAAATTCCATATATTTTCTTTAAAGATTGGTTTGAACGAAGGACCTTTCATCCGGATTCATTGGTAGTAAGAGATTAAGCTTTGAGTTATTATTATTATTATTATTATTATTATTATTATTATTATTATTATTATTATTATTATTATTATTATTATTATTTTGCGGGGATTACTTTTGGTCTCATCACTCACTCCAGTAATTGATTGATTGATTGATAAGGAGTTATCTGGCATCTTGGAATCAGGTGTAACTGATAATCTAGATTAGTTTGTATTCCATGAGTTTATGAGTACTCCTTATGCTCTGGGTAAATATACAACTGTTCATTCCTGTGGTCCCAGATAGTTATAATAATCATCGTTATTACTGGTGCTGTTCAGGATTTGTATGTTCCCAATACTTTTGTTAAAACATTTCATCGTGGTTGTTTTTACACGTATCTGTTCCATGCTAATCGGATTATTGCGAAACGTTGTTGTAACGTTATTTATCTATGTGTTTTGGTGTAGTATTTTGAAGTGTTAGGGTGTCCGTCACTATTAACCAGATATGAGTTGCACGCAATAGGGAAAATGTGCAGAGAGGTCATTTATGAAATAGTTTCAAGTGGACCACCGATTGGAAACCTCTGTTCTATTTTAAGCCTCAAAAATGTAATTTAATTATTTTCCTTCTCTAAAGGACTCCGAATAGAAGTATACACTGCAGATATTTTGTTATGCACGCGAGCTTTAGGGATCTGAATATCCCTTTTAGGCAAGATTCCTGGGTTTAGGAGGTTCGAGCCCTTTTGGTAGCTTGAAAAGATTTTCACTAGTGTTCACAACCTCTCCATCCCTTCGAGCTACAAATTATAACAAGAAGGCAAATAGTTATTGTATCATTAAAGAAATGTTAGAAACAAACTAAATACAATGAAACCTAGAGAGCATGTTGATCTGCCAACAAAAATAATAAAATTATTGTAAGAGACATTGTGACCCCCTCTCAAAAGGAAAAAAAAAACACACATACTTTTCGGCTGTGACCTTCAGAGGAGATGATCTTTTAAAAGGTGGTCGATTCCTGAAAGAAATTACTACAAGAATTTAGTGAGGTGAGAAGGTATACCACGAAGTCGGAAATATGATGGCGTATGTTTTTGTCTTTAGGTACACCTTGATCTTCGTAAATTGACGAAGTATACCTGCTGAGTCAACATCAGCCTCTCTCTCTCTCTCTCTCTCTCTCTCTCTCTCTCTCTCTCTCTCTCTCTCCCGTTGTCCTCTCTTGGTGGAGAGGGGCCTTGTGCACTGATCATGAGTATACAGTATGGCCGTTCTTTAGGATTTTGTCATGCCCCTTGGCGCTGCTACTCACGAGTGGCTTTTATATCCATAGACATTTAAACTTCCAGAATATAAGATGAAAGAAGATAGATAATGCGCACATTAACAGTGTGTTTTATATACGCTGTCTTTTATAAAGGAATTTGTAACATCTATAAATTTGTGGAGGTTAGATGACCTCAATTAAATGAATAAACAAAATCTCTTGCATTTTTCTTAGAACAAAAAAAAAATTATCGAATATTGAACATTTGTAATTTTTCTATCGTATAAAACGCCTATTTCTCTTTTCAGAAAGTGAAAGTATTGTGTTAACGAATAATTTGTATATTTAGAGAAAGAGTGCTGTACAAACAATATTGTATGTGAAAAATTTTTTTCAGTCATTCAAGTGTCATGTTTTACCGGCTAAACTACAAATTTTCCTTGTAACATGCACAACGCTTAAATATTTTCTCCGTTCATAAATTTAGGTGTTTCATTGCTTACGTCTCTCTCTCTCTCTCTCTCTCTCTCTCTCTCTCTCTCTCTCTCTCATAACATCGTTTTTCTTTATCCAATATTGTGACTGCCTGGGGGATTAAAAAGGGGAAAACAGATAGATAACGACTGTTGAATTATGATAAAGGAAGGGGTTGAAGAATTAAAGAGTTTGGATAGTGATAGGGGAAACCACAAATTACCACAAATAGATTGAATAATTACAGGGTTATTGGAAGAAAATTCTATCACTTTTATTGCTCTCGTTTTACTGCTGCTGTTTTCTCTCCCTCTCTAACGATGCTAATATTGTACTATATGTTTGTACTTTCCTCGATTATTTAAGAATGATTGTTTTTAACATTAATTGCCACGCACTTCCCGTGAATTCTTTGAAATTTCAATCCCATTTTGTATCTTGATATAGAGTTCTATGTTCGATCATGACATCTCTCTCTCTCTCTCTCTCTCTCTCTCTCTCTCTCTCTCTCTCTCTCTCTCTCTCTCTCTCATTTACCACTTAACAAAATAAAGTCTTCTGATGATCGTTGAAATTTAATTAGAATTCTTGTTTAAGTTTTTCAATGTGTTATGCTATCGGAGTCAGAACAGATGTTATCCACTAGCTAATGGCAAGTTTTAGTTGTTGAACTTTTTCTTTGAGTAGCGCATAGAAAGTCAAATATCTTAAACCAATTCGTCAGTCGTGTATGCATGTTAGTCGCGCACGTTACGGACAAATTAAAAATTTCTGTTCTCATTGTTAATTACAGTACTTTTACACGGTAGATATGGCGTTACTTTCTCTATCATAGTTGTCAGCGTGTTATTGAATTTGGATGCGATTCTCTTTTTTGTAAAAGAAACTGGGAACTTTGAATTTCTTGTCTGATCTATACCCGATGACGAAAAAAAATCATGTACATATTAATTAATCTTGTCTTTGGTTTTTGCATCCGCAAGATAATATGTATTTATATATTACTTTGCATGGTTAATGCAGAATATAGTACGCTAACATTCTAAAAATCCTTGATTGCTCTTTCTGGTCCAAATTAATGCCAAGTCCATATCTCAGATTAAATTGTAGATCAAATACCTCGCTTAGTTGAAGAGGTTATTCATTTGATGTTAATATGTTGCAGCAAAGAGACCAGAAAATTAGTTAATCAAATGGAAGGAGAGAGTAAGGGCCGATCACTTATGAGAGAGAAATTTTCCACCTGTATTTTTTCTTGGAACAAAGAAAGTCTAGTTTTTGTGAATGTGGACTACGGTGTCGGATTAATCTCTCTCTCTCTCTCTCTCTCTCTCTCTCTCTCTCTCTCTCTCTCTCTCTCTCTCTCTCTCTCTCTCTCTCTCTCTCTGTCCAGAACCTTTATCCTGTTCCTGCTGGATACTTGACAAGTGAGGATTAGGCCATGTTCGCGGATTAAGCTCATATCGCAAAGGGGAACGCTTCACCCAGAGCAGAATGAGAATGACTATTACCCTTGACTATTACAGTACAAAATATCATTTAGAAAATCAGTACGAACGAGAAACCTCTTATGTGCTCCGGCAATATTTGCCCTTGTACTTTTTGTTTTTTTATCTTTATGAACATTTTTACTGGTATTATCTTAGTGTACAATACTTCTTGCAACTTTATTTTATTGTAGAATGGTTTAAATGTTTTTTTGTATTATTTTTCCAATATTAGGGACAAGTTTTTATTTTTATGTGCAATACTTTTCTATTTTTCTGCATCTTGTATGTTTGTTCTGTCTCATGGCCGTTTATTTTACATCAGTTTACCTATTGAACTTCTTTTCGCACTTAATTTACTTATGGATGTTTTTCAAAAGCATATTTTCTCAGGTCGTTGGTACAAAGTTAAGTCGTTTATATCAGCAGTGACGGATATTTTTTTTTCTTATGATGAAATGTGGATTTTAGAATATCTGATTTGTTTCTGTATCATGCACTGCTTTTATCACTATTCCCTACAAGCTGTCCAGTGAACCCAGCCTTGCAACTTTCCACATCCCCATCCTCCTCCAACCTCTCTACCATCTTTTGGATCTCATCAAATTCTTTTATCTTCTGACCGTTCATAACTAAATGAAAAAAAAAGACAGACTAATTTCAGTTCAAATGATTTCTCGGAAAAATATTTATGGTGTCAAGAATCATAATTGCTGTGACCTTAGTGAATCAACTAGCTGAATTATGAATCCTTTCTTTCTATTTGAAATTATCTCTTATTTTCACCTCTGTTCCTAAAGGGAGTTATCACCTAATCCTATAGTCACTCCTCTTCTCACCATTGCATCTATCAATTCAATTTTTCATCCTACCTTCGCTTTTCCTTTCATAATCAAGACGATTATTTTTATACTTTTTGTAGGTATGTTAAGTAAATAAGAATAATATTTTTAATAAGATATTTCCTAATTATAGGATTTTTTCATAGTATGAATATTGCTTCAATTCTTTCTTCTCTGAATGGAACTCCATTGGTTTAGCCGTTGTATTGGGAACGTTATGTCCCTGGTCTGCGACAAGCATTATTAATTACTCCTGTGTCACGCGAACGCTTAATTACATTGATAATGGGCTGATGACAAATAGGAGACAATAAACAGCGACAGTATCCAGGATCAAACATTGCAATTACCTTGCGTACTCTCTCTCTCTCTCTCTCTCTCTCTCTCTCTCTCTCTCTCTCTCTCTCTCTCTCTCTCTCTCTCTCTCTCTCTCTCTCGAGTTATGCTTACTTAACAAAACACTAATTGAACTTGTAACATTACTTTGCTTATGCCGGAATCGTTACCAGACAAATTTCATTGCCATTCATTAAAATCTTGCCTATGAGAGGGCACCCTCGACCGTGCATTGCGTGGCAGGAATTGAAAACGCCTTTAATGGCATAATCCATTTAGTCTTACATTGTACTCATCAATGCGCTTTGTTTGCCGTTGTGTTTCTTTTTACTCAGGGCACAATATAGACTGTAACATTCGTATCGTGCGTGCAAAAGACATTATGGACTCGGAAATATTCATTTAGCCTGTGAAGGGGAATAGCAAATGTACTTTTCAATTTACACGAAGGTAGGTATGCTTTGCAATGCAGAAACACTCTCTCTCTCTCTCTCTCTCTCTCTCTCTCTCTCTCTCTCTCTCTCTCTCTCTCTCTATATATATATATATATATATATATATATATATATATTAGATGTGAGGATTTATTACTTGACAAAAAAAAAACGAAATGAGACAATGAAATCAAGTAATCCTATTTCGTTCCAGTATCAGCTAAATAACTAGAGGAAGATATTCAGTATGCATTTTTACAAATATAAACCCGGTTATAATCACAGGAAGATGTGTTCTTGAAAGTAGAAAGGGTCACGACCCAAAAATGCTAAATAAGGATTTACATTTAGTCAATTTATTACATAATCTGTATTAATTTTTCGTTTGAGCAACAATGAACAGATTTGTTTTAAATGAGCCACTTGTATTAATAAAGTTATTTTTCCGCTCTTGAATACAAACTGTTCTGTTAAATTATCTGGATGAATTCGTCAAATTTCTCATTATAGTTTTCGACCTTGATCATTTTATGAAACTAGCGGTAGAGAGTTATGGCGTCCTTTGACTGGCCAGACAGTATTACATTGGATCCCTCTCTCTGGTATTGGCTCATTTTTCCTGTACCTACTTATACACCGAATAGTCTGGAATATTCTTTCCACATTTACCTCTGTCCTCATACAGCTGACAACACTGAGATTACCAAACAATTCTTCTTCGCTCAAGGGGTTAACTACCGCAGTGTAATTGTTCAGTTGCCACTTTCCTCTTGGTGAGGGTAGAATAGACTTTAGCTATGGCAATCGTCTCTTCTAGGAGAGGGACACTCCAAAATCAAACCATTGTTCTCTAATCTTAAGTAGTGCCACAGCCTCTGTACCATGGGCTTCCACTGTCATAGTGTAGAGTTCTTTGCTTAAGGGTAGCTCGAGCACACTATTCTATCTTATCTCCCTTCCTCTTGTTATTTTGAAGTTTTTATAGTTTATACATAATAGATTTATTTTAATGTTGTTATTATTCTTAATCTTTTCTCATAGTATGTTTCCTTATATCCTTTCCTCGCCGAGTTTTTTTCCCCTGTTGGAGTCCTTGTGCTTATAGCACCCTGCTTTTCCAATTAAGTTCGTGGCTTTGCAAGTAGTAGTAATAATAATAATAATAATAATAATAATAATAATAATGAGTGAAAACATTCTGTAAAAGAAATTAATTTTACATTATTCCCCCTGATATCAATTGATGGTGTACTAAAATTTTTCGACAGTGATTGCTCATTGCCTAATTTAGAATTTATTACACTCACTAGGAACTTAATTCAATATTCAGTTTGTATATATATATATGTGTGTGTGTGTGTGTGTGTGTGTGTGTGTGTGTACAGAGAGTAGAAGAATCTCCTGCAAAAATGCTAAAATTAAATGGCAGAGTGAGTTTGCGAAATCTGCAGGGCAAAAATGTCACTCACTTTTGACAAATCTATACATACCAGTTCCGTTTTTAGTTGTCTATCACCAAGTTAATAACTTTTTCCTTAAATGACAAACATACATCGTTGGACTCGATGAATGGGATTGACGCATGGGAAGTGAAAAACGACAATTCATCGCAGCTGTCCATTCCAACAGAATTTCTTTTCAAATGTATCGCTATATGTGCTTCCACCTGGAGCATTTATGTCACTTCATACCAATAGGTATGATTTGATATCACCCTATGAGAAATATTTTCCCCGTAGTAGGGGTAGGTATTACTTTTGCAATGTCCCTTCACCCCCCCCCCCCCTAGATGCCCTTACTTCTTAATCTTCCACTGTACCTCCTTTCATGCTTCCTTCCTTTCATGTCACTGTCCTACCGTTTTTTTTTTTTTTTTTTTTTTTTTTTTTTTTTTTTTTTCCAAAGTGCAACTGCGAGGTTTTTCAGTAGATACATATGGTTGTTAACTGGCTTTACAGGCCCCATCGTCGGGCTTTATGACCTAAATGTATAAATCTAATCTAATCAGGTCTATAATGAATATTTGAAGGGGTATCGAAGAATTCTAGAACACGCAGATTTCCAATTTTAGATTAACCCATTGCCTAACGAAGCAGCAAGGTCTATACTCATTTAGTATTAAAGAAATTCTAGACTACAAATAATAAAATCTTGACAAATACATTTTTCATAATCAGTTTAATGAATATATTTTATCAACTCAATATTCAGATCAGGGCCTTATAACTGCAGCGTAGCTGGAAACGTGTAGATCAGTATCACGAAGAAACATTAATACCCTTAAATATGCTTCCAGAAGCTCACTGATATGCATTATGATACGTGTGAGAGGTAACATAAGGGGAAAGATAATTATGACATTCACAATAGGGAACTTAATCTTCCAACAGAATATGAGCTCGATATGAACAAATTGCCTGCCATGTTGAAATAAATCAGACTAAAGACTTTGATAAAACTTTTATGAAATACAACGCTGATAATATACAAAATAAACCTCAATTTTTCTTAAAATTATAAAGAAAAAAAAAGCTGGTGATATCGTTTCCAGAAATATTTACATGTTGAAATTCGTATTATAAAATCATAAAGAACAAAGTTGCAAAGATAACGGTTCCAACACACATTGTTGACAATTATGGATAAAAATATATCCAAGTATGAAACTACCTTTTATCAGTAACAGTGGCACCTATCAATAATATTTTGTAACCACATACGGTCTCTAGTTATAACAAGTTAACGAGTGCAAAATGCTTGTTTCAGTTTCATAACACAGGATTTTATTACAAAACATTCCTGCCTCACTTCGCTTTCTCCAACAATGGGGAGACTACCTTGTATTTTTTTTTCTTTTTTTCACAAACAGTTTGAGCTTTGATTAAAAAAATTGTTGGTTAGTATTCAAACTTTGACTGAAAATTTCAAGTTACCAAGAAAAAACAGAAGCATGTAACGGGTGATATTTTGTGTTATATTAATTCATTAAGGATACGATACTTAATGATACCAAGAAATTGTTTTTGATAACAATGATAATAACTAAAGGACAGATGAGCAATTTCTGACCTAAATACACCCTAACTCAAATGAAAATGTATTAATTTATAATTTTCGCAATTCAATTATGGGTTGTCTGTGTTATTTATGTAATCTTTATTTAACCTTGTATAAGTAAAATCTATGACAATTTGGAATTTTCGTTCCTCGTCCTACCATAAATTATTATAATTCAAATTTGACCGCTGTTCAATAAAAAAAAATGGTGACAATAATATAGATCCTATGAACGATAAAAAATAACTTCATTCTGAATACATAATAATATACCCCCATTCCTTTAATACTGTACGTCATCGTTACAACTGCAAAATTCCTGTTACACTGGGACCCAAGACCTTAAAAGTTTCCATTTGTTCGCAAAACCCTCTCGTTTCAAAGTATATTTATTTTACTTATTTTTCTTGATTAATTGATTTTATTTTTTCATATTTTGTCCTCTGTATTTTCTTCTTTATTTCTCAATTTATTTTTCATGCTATGTTGCTTTCGCTAGTGGTGCCCTTTTGGAGCATTCTGCTTTTCCAACTATATATATATATATATATATATATATATAAACACACACCAGCAAATGCAGCCTTTTCTACTCCACTGCAGGGCAATGTCCTTATTCATGTCCCTTTCAGAGTGACGATACCCTTAATGTGGTGAAACATTTTGCTTATTACCAAAGCTGTACTAGTCAGGGCCACCCATTTTAGGTTGGTTTACTATGAGCTATCAGACGAAAATCTCAAACTTATCACTAATCCGTACTGACCAAAGTGGTGATCTGACCAAACCCCTAGACATGAATTGACATGCCTGAGGCGTTTATCCTGCAGTGGACTAAAACAGCTGCATTTGTTGTTGTTTTTGGGTATATATATATATATATATATATATATATATATATATATATATATATATATATATATATATATATATATATCTGGATTGAAAATTTCTTTAACTGGTTGAACAGTAAATATTGGCAATGATGCATTTTGACATTTGACATATAGGAAAGAGTTGTCTCTCTTTACAGCCTTCTCCTCCTCTGTTCTGGTCGTTAGTGCTTCCCTCCCTTGCCTAATTAGGACCACTTCCACCTTTTCCATATTTTTCCCTTCCCTTCCCTAGTGCTACTCTCTCTCGTTTAATTCTTCATTTCCCTCGTCAATACCTCTATTCATTCTCTCTTTCCCATGCTAGAATCTGCCCTCTTTGCTTTTCTTGCCCTCTCCTTTGCTATCTAGTGCTTCCCTTCGTTTACTCTTCCTTTGTCCCCCCTACAACACTTTCTTGTTAATACTTAGTTCCACCTCCCCATCGCTTGTTCCACTTGATGTCTCCCCTCTGCATAATATCTCTCATCTCTTCATCAGCCCCCGTGTCTTTCCTGATAAGTGCCTTTCTCATCTTTCTTATAAGTACACCCTTTATTCTCGTTATAACTCCCTCCCCATCTCTACGGCACTACCGTCTCTCTCTTCACCAAAAGTCTGCCTCTCCTCAATGGGTTTAGGGCCATCCCTTCAATAGTTTTTGGTTCAGCCTCCCATATTTCCATTAGAACTTCGCCTTTACCATTATGAATTTTCTCTTTACACCCCTCTTTCACTATTGGCTTCCTTTATCTCTTAGTACCCGCCCTTTAATGTTCACTCTTATCTGCTTTCCTCTCTTTCAAAGTAAATTGAAGTAAATTACAGTTATATTCGCTTATGGGCTGCCAACGCAAGAGCCCGTGCCTGTATAAGGCAAGGCAATCTCAACACACACACAATCCAACTCCTTCTTCTGATTAGTACCTCTCTGCTCCCCCATTCACCCTAAAATGCTCCCCCCTCCCCTCCCTTTTACTATCGGTGGCTCCATCGCTATCCTTTCCCCTCGTTAGTGCCTCCCACAGCCACCCTTTATCGAAAGATATTTGGTGGAGGCAATTTTTGTATTCTGCTCCATTAATATTTCTTTGTGGGAGTTTGATTAGCTAAATGAGAGACAATATTGAATTGGAATGAGATAGTTACTCTCATTTGCATTCATTTGACCATGTCATTTGCAATTGTTCCTTGATGCGTGGTCCGGCCGATGGTGGCGTTGATTGATTGCTTTATGTTCCAATTTTTTTTTCTTTTATGCTGTTTGGTAATTTTCTTTGTCAGTGGTGATGCGTTGTGTGTGTCTTTGGAAGTGGGTGTTTCGTGTGTTTCGTGACGGCTAGTAATAGTATTTGATGGAGGACACTCCAAACTCAAACCATTGTTCTTTAGTCTTTGGTAGTCCCATTGCCTTTGTGCCAAGGTCTTCCACTGTCTTGGGCTAAAGTTCCCTTGCTTGAGGGTACACTCGGGAACACTGTTCTATCTTAGTTCTCTTCCTTATTTTTTTTTTTTTTTTTTTTTTTTTTTTTTTTTGTGAAGTTTTTATAGTTTATATATGCAAGATTACTTCTAATGTTACTATTCTTAAAATATCTTATTTTGGTTGTGAATTACTTATCCTGTAGTTTTTTTATTTCCTTATTTACTTTCCTCAGTGGGCTATTATCTCTTGGAACCTTTGGGCTTATAGCATCTTGCTTTTCCAACTAGCTTAGCAAGTAATAATAATAATGATAATATTGTAAGTGCTTATCGAGTAAGGGTACTTTGATGGATACGGGTTGCGTTTTCTTCGATTTCTGAACATCTACAGAGTATTACCTCCGATTTTGAAGAAGTTTTTGTTATATCTCAACAAACGTAAATTTCAATTTATACTTGAATTGTAAAAGCCTGAATGGGATATAACCGATACACACTCATACATACACACACACACACATATATATATATATATATATATATAAAAGCAGACAGGGAGACAGGGGATGTCATGCAGTGGTAACTACAAGGGGATTAAGCTAACAGGATTTTTTGGAACTTTTAAGTTTTTTGATAGGGTGCTAGATGACAGATTGAGAAAGTGTAAAGATTGGGAAACAGCAGTATGGATTCAGTAGGGGGAAAGGAACTATGGATGCCATCTTCATAGTCTGGCAGCTACGGGAAAATAGACTATAGGTACAGTGGAACCAGAACCTCTTTTGTGCTTTTGTAGGTCTAGCGAAGGCTTAAGATGGAATCCCAAGAGAGTTGATGTTTTGATTTCTGTGCTGGTCATGGAAGTGTAAAGTGAAGAGATCAGAAATGAAACGTTGTGAGAGTTGCTATATGGAGATTACTTGGTGATTACCGCTGAAAATGAGGAAGACTTACAGAGAGGGGTTGTAGAGTGGCAGTCATTGGAGAGAGCTGGTTTGATAGTAAATGTGGATAAGACTGAAATTGTGGTGAGAAAAACTATCTTGCAGTTCTGAGTCTGTTTTATGGACTAAATCAATAAACATCAGTTCCCACAATTCCTCGTTGTCCTTTAATTCTGATGACAAGTTGTCTGAAATGACGAGGAACTCAGAGGAGATTCCTGATGGAGGCCAGCCTTCGCACACACACAGACTGTATATAAGATATTGCATGAAATGTTTCTCTTGCCCTTTCACGCTCATTTATATCATGGAATGGAGAGCACTCAACATTCTTGGTGGACAGTGTAGCTGTATGTTGCATTGCTATTGATTCCTTTTTGCTTTGCATTCATAACAACGGGGACGAGATGTATCATGCAGGAGAATTAGTCTGCCATCAGCTAGGATTATATTTCCTACCATTTGAAAAATATATATTTTCAGGTTCCTTTCTCTAAATCTGTCTATCTCTCATTCTTTGCTAATTAACGTTTTCCCATTCAGCTTCTATTAGGTCTCTGTATACGAAATGCTTAGCAATTGGAAAGCGTCGAATCTCCTTTCTTCGTACAGTCAGCATCACCTTCTCTATAACAGTGCAGAGCCTTTTCAGAAAAAAGATGCCCTCATAGCTGAGCAAAATAGCCCTCTTACTCCTAATTGCAGGCTATTTTCTTCTTTTTACCCTCTCTTTCAATTCACATCTTGTGTTAGAGAAGTCACAGTTCAGTAATATGTGTCAGATTTTTTTATATTTCTTCTCCGTTCATGTGATTTTGTTTTTGTAGATTTCCTCAAATTTGTGTTTGTCGATTGAATCGATACAATGAACCTCTCTCTCTCTCTCTCTCTCTCTCTCTCTCTCTCTCTCTCTCTCTCTCTCTCTCTCTCTCTCTCTTTTATTTGAGACTAAACCGTTAGTTCTTTCGGACAGATTTTATATTTTATTCATTTGTCATCATTTTTTTTTTAAATATATTTTTTTTATTGCACACTGGTGCTATTAATGATTAAGAGAGCGGATATAAGTGTTAATTCTGTCTATTATTCTATAGAAATCCCCTGTTTAAGGAGAAGTGACTTATGGTGAGGCAAATATTGTTTCTATTATTTTTGCTGTTGAAAAATATTGTTGATATTTTTAAAACTGTGTACCATTTTGAGAATAAATGTTCACAGCTGGATCTGAAAGATTCACACTTTTTTTTACGGGTTCGTATAAAAATATGATATGCAATTACTGAGTGAAGTTCTATCCTTCAAATTGATATTCCATCCTGTTAGATTATTTAGCGTTTGCTAGCAGGAAAGTTTTCCTCTTTTAAAGGGGATCCTGTAGGAAAGGCGTTCACTTCATATTTTGTTGAGTATATTTTTGAAAGGGATTGTTTCCCCCTACTGCTGTTTGTTAGTATTTAAACTTTAAAATTAAACCATGTTTTCATATTTTGATTTTGTTTGGTTGGGATGTGGGGCATTATAGTCTTACACAGATCTTCGCTGTTTGTTAGTATTAATCATTTAAAATTAAACCATGTCTTCAATTTTTTTTTTTTTTTATATGGGGGGGGGGGCATAATAGTCTTGCATTGATCTTTGTTCTGTTTTATTTTGATAATATGATTTGCTATAATATTGATCGTATTTATTCCCTTAAGTCCTTTTCTAAAGGCTTTTGTTCCCGAAAATCTTTCGAACCTTTTTCTTTTTCGTTTTTACTTTCGTGGGTGTATCTATTTCTGGACGTGTCTGTTCTATACACTTTTTGGTCTCTCCATTTGTCTTTTGTGCGTTTTGTTTTTACCCCCTTGTTCAAGTTTCTCTTTGTTTGTTGCTTGATCGTTAGCGTTTTTTATATTTCTCTTTTATTTCATCACCGGAGAAATCCCATGGTTTTCTTGCTTTCCTTTTGGAACTTCTTATCTTTAATCTGTTCATTTCTTTTTCCTTCTTTTCTTCCTTCTATTGTTTCCTTTTGTTTTGGTTTTACAGTGTTATTGTCTAATGTTTTTTGCTTTTGGTTTATTTTAATTTCACCTAAACTTTTAAAGGTGATTTTATATTTATAGCTTTGTTAGTCTTTATTTACTATCTATTTCTCTGTTTCACAATGACATCAGGCATCGATTTCTATTGATATTGAATTTCCTTGTTTTATACACCATCTTCCCTATCCCCGTCTTCAATTTCGATTGAATATTTCCGAAATTTTCAGTTTCGTTTCATGATCTTGTTTTCAGCATGTTCAGTTCTTTTACTTCCTTTCATTCACAGTTATTCCCTTTTTGCACAGCCTTTCCATGTCGGAGTTTGAGTCGAAGTCGACCGGAGGCCACCACCTGCAGCCGAAGCAGCACACAATATTTCAATAGGATATATCGATTTCCCCCCTCCGTTGCCTTCCTGTCTCTCCGAATTACCTGTAGGAGGGAAAGAAAACACGTTACTAGCTCTCTCTCTCTCTCTCTCTCTCTCTCTCTCTCTCTCTCTCTCTCTAGAAATGGCCCCACGGACTCTAATCTTTTTTAGGCTTCTTGTTCTTTCTGTCATGCAGTGTTTCTTTGGTTCTTCGTCCGAGCCAGTTGTTTTTTACTTTTATCTTTTTGTTTGGTGCTTTGCATTTCTTTACATGCTTTTTGGTTGAGTTTTTTTTTTTTTTATCATTCTTCATTCCATGTCTGTTATTTACCTATCGGATTTAACAGGAACTATTAGGCTTACATTATTTTTGTGTACTTTTGTAAATCAAATTTGAGTCTTCCTTTATCGTTTACCTATTTTTTATCTGAAAGATAACTTTGACTGAGGTATATCATCCTTTAAAAATACGACCATTCGGCTGACTCCTTCCCCAGGCAAATGTAAGAGGTCGTTGGCTCTTTGGGAACACGGGAAAAGTCAATGTGTTCCAGAGCTTATTAGTGAATGGGAATGTAAGGAAGGATCAAAGCGATTGACTTATGATGCCTCTTGAATAGATTTTTGATCCTATGATCAACTTACATCGTTGGTAATCAAAACTTTTGTAATAACGCTGCCGTTGTTTCCCTTTCACTTGTGTTTGATGCAATTCTGTGAACATGTGAGCACGTGTATGTAAGTATACCTGTGTGTGTGTGCATGTGCCCGATTGATGTAAATTCTCAAAAAATGCTTTTTAAATCTACATCAGCTCTTTTAGGGCATAATGAATCTTTTGTTGCTCTTACTTCTCCATGCGTGAAATTAATATGAACAAATCACTGATAATTAACAACGAGATGTTTTTTTGTTTTTTTCATTATTGAAAAGTCATGGGTGTTCCTTATGTTTAAATGTCCAGTACTAACGTCATTGTACGTTGTAATAGCTAGTATCCAAACGGGCAGAGAAGAATTATCCATTATGTGATTGTTGATTCGCTTCGCAGGGGAGAGGTTAAATGAAAATTTCCATCATTTGATACAGGTTGCGAAATTTATATTCATGTTGAGAGAGAGAGAGAGAGAGAGAGAGAGAGAGAGAGAGAGAGAAAAGCCGGGTACGGAATAGGAAGGCAAATATTTCAGAAATAAGGGGGAGGAAGGTAGAACTCTAGTATAAGCCTTTTTGTTACTGCTTGTATGTTTGCATTATTGATTGTTTTTAGGGTTTTGGGTATCCATGGCATAGAAAACTCATCTTGGTAAAAAGGTAGGAAAATCTCTGATTAAAGGTAACATCCTGACTGTAGAATATTGTGTTCAAGAATATTGATACCGATGTTTAGGCTATATGTAACAATCTGACGGTAGAATATCGTGTTCAAGAATGTTGATAACGATGTATATATATATATATATATATATATATATAATTGAACGTTGTCGAGAGAGATTTTAAGATAAACTATGAAAGGTGATCTGACGTTTAAGAAAAAACTTGTGATATTGGTAAGAAAGGATAGATTGTAAATTATTCAAGATACAATTAAATGAGTTTTTCATTACATGTTTTTATATGTAATGCAGAGTACTTAAAACAAGTTGTGAAATAATAGAATAGACAGGTTTCTAAAGAATTTAAATTTGAATTATTTTTAACCTAGCGGAAACGGCTGTTGACAGTTTCCGAGTTTTTGTATTCCGTATTGTCTAGCTCCTGTGTGTTGCTTTTAAGTTTTTTATATATACAGTATATACCTGGAGTAGTTCAGGTATTGATTTCATTGATTGGTTATGAAAGAATACCACTGGTAGGTTTGTGGATGTTGGGTTTTCATAAGGCATATAACGTTAGGATGGTTTTGGAATATGTTTGTAAATTGTGTGCTGTGTTTTATTACCGCTATTGATATG
>NC_090765.1:24849952-24857452 GCF_036898095.1 Palaemon carinicauda | reverse complement strand
TCTCTCTCTCTCATTATACAAAATTATTTATTGCTCTACACATGCTTCCTGTTTAAATGCTTGAAATTCTCATAGGTAACTCCTGCATATGATGTCTACATTTATATATTGTTTCTCATTTAATAGTTATTTTATCGTATATTTGAGGTTTTCTTTTATTTGAACACTTTCCTCTACAATTGGATCGTTCTTAAGTTCCTATGAAACAGAATTATTGGGTGCAATTTGTATCGGCTTTTCATTAGTCAAATCTCATTGTTGAAAGATTAATCTTTTTTGGGAAGAGAACAAGATTTTGTGATTAAAGGTGGCATTATGATGATTTTGAATGCACTGGGACTTTTAACATACGATACTGTTCAACATTTTAGAAGTTTTGAGAGATAGTGATAGAATTAGATAATAATGACTTCTAACCTTACTATACTAAGAAATAACTAAATCATTCTCAGTGGTTCATTATGTGCGTGTGTATATATATATATATATATATATGTATATGTATGTGTGTGTGTATATATATATTATATATATATATATATATATATATAATATCTTATGGGGCATAGATGCTTAAACACTTGCAGCAAAAGTTATTTCAAGGCAGTTTTCTTTATATGTGCGTAGGTATGTCATGTGTGCATGCATGCTCGCAACTTGATATGTTTTGTTCATATAAGTTCGTTTTTTCTACATGAAAATCTTCTGTTAGTGATGATTTAAATATATCCCAATAAAGATTACTGTAATCAAAAGAGTTAATTTATAGCTATTGAATATTATTGTTTTTTTTTATCTCCCCTAAGGAAGTTATGTTTTCACTTCTCTATGTTTGTTTGTCACCAGCCTGACTAAAAAGGTTAAGGATGAATTTTGATGAAAAGTTCAGGTTTTATCAGAAATGGGTTACCTTAGAAATGATTATATATTGGCGGTGATCTGGGTCAGCATCCGTATCCAGGAATTTTATTATATAGTAGATTCATTCACGGTCAACATATCAAAGAGGGAAAACTTGTACCGTGGACTTGAGTAAAATGTATGACAGTCTTTATTGGCGGAGGTCTGAAATCTCTTATTGCTTCTTCAGGTTTTTGTTTTGAATGTTTGGTTGGAATTTGAGTCCTCTACGTTTTACTTATGATTCAAAATGCGATTAAATCTCTCTCTCTCTCTCTCTCTCTCTCTCTCTCTCTCTCTCTCTCTCTCTCTCAAATTTCACTGTTCCCCTCCCAGTTTTTTTTGGATATTAAGTAATATTCTTCTCTAGAATACTTCCCCTCACTGTCATTTTACAGTCAGGGTTATATCAAGGTACCAGTTCTTAATTAAATTCCTTCTACGTGAACCTCGCACGGTCAGCGTGTTTTTTTCTTTCTTTCCTTTTTGCATATTGGTTCACACGGCGATACATGCACCAATCTGTGTGCGGTTAAGGTTATTTTTTCCGCTCTTTTTTTTTCCAATTGCATGTTTGAATTGACAGAGTGCTTGGTCATTTTAAAAACAACTTTTCAGTTTCGTGTCATCCCTTTTTTTTGGGGGGGGTTGTTTATTTGCATCATGGTGTATTTTTTTTATTTTAATACTGAGCTATGCTTTCCATTTTTATTTCCACGATACCTTTGGTATCTTTATTTGCATTGAATTCGATAAAGGTAGAGTTTAATCCTTGACTTTCCGATATTTCTCTCTCTCTCTCTCTCTCTCTCTCTCTCTCTCTCTCTCTCTCTCTCTCTTTCTCTCTTCTCTCTCTCGCGCGCGCGCGCGCGCTATATATATATATATATATATATATATATATATATATTATTTATATATATGTATATTGTATACTATACTGTTTGCTTATTTTTCAAGTTATTAACTGCTATATAACTTAGAACTGACCAGTTTTACAAATATGATACATATGTATTTACATGTGTATCTAGACGTGTGTATCTCTTTTACGGGTTCAGACCAGTCCTCTTTAGGTCTTCGTGGTCTCCTAACGCTTCTGACTAGTACGTTTCTCCACTTTATCATCCCCCATTTTTTCCACATGCCCTAACCACTTCAAAACACTTCTCCATCCTTTCACCTATACCATCTGTTTTACCATCTAAGCCTTCATCTATATTTCCAGCCTTTGTTCCTATCACTTTACACAAACTGCCTGGTGTTGGAGTCTTAATATTATATTAAATTATGATAAATTTATATATAATTTAACTACTTACACAAACTGCCTGGTGTTGGAGTCTCAATATTATATTAAATTATGATATATTTAATATAACTACTTATTTGATTAAAAAAGTGTATTTCATAACTAGATATATATATATATATATATATGTGTGTGTGTGTGTGTGTGTGTGTGTGTGTGTGTACATATATTTATAATTTAGATTCTAGTAACATATTGTATTTTGCAGCCAGATGATAGATATAATTTGACTATAGAATCGAGTAACATTGTGAATTTTACAACTAGATGATAAATATAATTTGACTATAAGTTCGAGTAACATTGTCTATTTTACAACCAGATGATAAATACAATTTGACTAAAAATTCGAATAACATTGTGTATTTTACACTAGGTGATAGTTATAATTTGAATTGATTTAAATTCGAGTAACATTGTGTGATTTACAACCAGATGATAGATATAATTAAACTATAGATTCAAGTAACATTATGTATTTTACAACCAAATGATAAATATAATGCGACTATATACTTGAGTAACATTGTGTATTTTACAACCCGATGATAGGTATGATTTAAATAAAGATTCGAGTAAAAGAGGGGGAAATTTTATTTCACAATAAGTGGATAGGTGATTATATATACTCTTCATCTGTCATTATTAAGAATAGTATTTTTTTCAAGAATGTATTTATTCATTAACAAACACTACTGCCATCTTTCAGTCAATGTCAAATATATCCAACATTCAGAAGCAAATCTCTAGAGGGGTATAAAGGTCTTATGACTAATTTAGAACTGCTTTTATTGAAAAACTTTATTTTGTATTTTATGTAACTTCCCATTTCCAGATTGCTCTCTTTATTGGTATTTGAAGACCCTATTAGTATTATGAGCAGCAATAAAATTCAACGCTACAGTTTCGAAGTCAGTCATGATCCCCAGTGAACTTATTTTTGTTCATAATTTGCATCTGAAAAGAAATGCTCATATCAGATTGATTCTTCGTGTATAGGGTATCAGAGTGATTTACTGTGATGCGAATAAGATTCTCTCTCTCTCTCTCTCTCTCTCTCTCTCTCTCTCTCTCTCTCTCTCTCTCTCATAACCAAATGTAAATTCCTTTTTGATACAAGGCCTTTATGCAAAAATTTTGCAGCGTCTTCGTAACCCATACTTAATGGTTCCAATGTTCACTAGAATATGAAATTGCATTGATGAGTAGCGTCGTGTGTGTATTTGTGTTCATATATATATATATATATATATATATATATAATCTCTAATTATATACATTTCATATAGAATTTTAGGCGTGAGTTTTGATTAAAAATGCGTTTGAGAAACATCTGTTTTTTCTCTTTCAATCGCACCATAAAATTGGAATATTGAGGCTCAGGACATTTCGTGAAGAAAGTTGAAACTATCCTGACGAAATGTTTCAAGTCTTTCATTCTTTCATGTTTTGAGTATTATTCTCCTGTCTTTTCATCTGCTGCTGACTCTTAATTTGCTGGACAAAAACTTGTGTTCTAGTAAATTTCTTATCCCTAATCTGGATATTAATCTATGGCACCCTCGTTCACTTAGTTTTTCCATATTGCATAAGATTTCTTCATAATTCTTACCATTCTTTGCCTTCAGAATTTAGGATCTTCCCAGACTGTACCATCCTGTACGTCTTATGCAATTGATCCTAATGAGGAGTTCTGCCTTCTCTTTCATAAAGCTCAATATTACTCAGCATTTTAGAAGTTTTATCCCAACTGTGACAAGACTGTAGAATGTTCTTCCTCTGATTGAAGTGGTGAAACTTCAGAAGTTGAAACTTGTTGAATAGAGTCATAAGTCTTGTTTCACAGATTACATATAATTTATCTATTTAAACGGGGTTACTGATTTTTATGTATTATATATTTTTCCATTATTTTTCTTATATAGTTTACTTGCTATTTCTGTATTTCCTTTACGCAGTAGGTTGATTTCCTTATTGTAGCATTTGGGGCTTGTATCATCCTCCTTTTTCAAATTGGAATGTAGCTTGGCTAATATATATATATATATATATATATAGAGAGAGAGAGAGAGAGAGAGAGAGAGAGAGAGAGAGAGAGAGATAGATAGGCCTATATATATATATATATATATGTATATATATATCGTGCGCGTGTGTGTGTGCATGCACGTGTGCGTGCTTATGTGTGTTTGTTGTTATTGTTATTGTTGTTATAATGATATATATGTGAATCAGCGTTAGCTGGGTAAAGTTCAATACATTGGGGCTAGCGACAGCATCCCTAGGGACTTGCTGTAAAAACGAGTGCCTGTACCCTTCTGGTACCATCCAGTCCCCAGATGGAAAAATGGCTTTTGGTATATATACATGTCAATATATGTGTGCGTCTTTGTAAGTGGATGTACGTATACCACAAATAACACTGTTAAGTGATAGCTACTGGAACCATTGTGCACAATTTTCTTTTTCCTAATTTATGGTTCTATTTGACAAAGGTACAAATTCGCGTACGTGACTTGATAGAAATTATCATGTTTCCAAATGCGGCAAATTGACAGCTAATTTTTTTTCTCTTCGACTATTGCTTTTTGCCGATTCGGTCTTACCAAACGTCAAATTTCCAACATCATCAATGTCGTGTATTGGAAATGAAGGCACCCAGGTTCTACTTAATGCGGCCTCTTTTTATCAGTAACTCAATTGATGCTCATTACCAGATTTTGGACTCGACAAAGTTGATTTGCTGGCCTTGCTTTTGTGATTATTCGAGTGTCGTTAATTTCAAGGCAAACTATCAACGTTTTCTTTGACTTGTAAATCATCTCTCTCTCTCTCTCTCTCTCTCTCTCTCTCTCTCTCTCTCTCTCTATATATATATATATATATATCTGTGTGTGTATGTATGTATATGTACATGTATCTGTGTGTTATCGTATATATGCGAACTCTGTTATTATGCATAATTCCTAGTAAATTTGCATACTAACGGATACTTCAGTTAATATGCATAGTCGCTGAAAAATTGAAGTAAATATGCATAGTACCTAGAATCATAGTTATTTTGCAAAATAAGTTATAAGCGGCGTTCTTATGTAAAATAACTGAAAATCCAGAACATTTGCATAATTCCTAAAATTTTATAAAGTAATTAGTTGACCTTTTTTGTTGTGGCAGTTTCTCAAAAAGTCAATAAGAGTTGATGATATACATATAATCATTTAAATATTATCGGCATTATACTATTAGATAAGTGGTATTTTTATTTGGGTCTAGACAACTGCTCGTATTTTGAAGCAATGGTAGAAAGGTATTATTATATGTCCATTGTAGAAAAAAAAAATAAAGAAGAAAAGCAAACAATACCTCTGGCTCGATGCTAAAAGAGGAATACGACATGATTCGCAACCAACTAATAGAACTTGAAATTAATAATTTAAAAAAAACTGCAGTGTATTATCGGCTCCTGAAGGAGTTTGATATAATGAAAATAACAGTGGAAGGCACAACAGTGAAACGCTTATTTGAAACCATTCAATCTATTTATATAGCAAATGAAAAGTTTTCAAACATAAAAATGTATCAAATATGACTGTTCCTGCAATTCTGAGAGGAGTGCTATCTAAAAAAAAAAGAAAAAAAAAACTTTAAAAAATTCTTTGATGGTGAAGCCGTTCTTGTCAAACAGTATGAAATTTCGATGCCAAGTAAGAAAAAAAAAAAACATTAAACAATTTGCTGTCACTAAAATAGTTTGCCATTCAAATAAGTTCGTATGTCTACTGTATGCTTTCGAGGGAGTAGTTTCATGAACGAAACTTTTTCTAAGAGTCAAGTTCTATCATATAAGACAAGGGGTCTTACCTCTCTCTCCCAATTTTGGAAATGAACGAAATCATATTCCTTATGGAGGATATTTGAGAAGTAACCTTTATGACAATTTTAGCCCATGTCATCTTTTATCCAAGATTTATATTATTGTTCTTAGTGAGACTTGATGGACAGTCAAAAGTCATTACGAGGGAGGATATCGTTTTATCCGTAATTACCAGAGCAATTGATATAAATTTATTTCTTTGCCATCTCAGAACTACGACAGCTGTAGAGGTCCCGTTATTTTGCAAAATTGAGATTTTGGGAATTATGCATATTTTTTGGATTTTTTTCAGTGATTATGCATATCAACTGAAGTATCCGAGACTATGCAAATTTACCAGGAATTATGCATGACGGATTTCACATATATATACGTATATATATGTATATATATATATATATATATATATATATATATATATATATATATTAAATTAATAGAGCAATTGAACCTTTTATTTTTTCTTTAAAATAAGGGAAAAGTAAATTTTTATTGTGAATTTTGTCTTTCAGGTTCATTTGATGTAGTGAATGTTTGAATGAAAGTCCAGTAAATAATAAAAAAAATGTATGTAAATATTGTCATATGGGTAGACTGTAAAGAGAGAGAGAGAGAGAGAGAGAGAGAGAGAGAGAGAGAGAGAGAGATTGATTTAAGGTTTTCTGGCATCCTGGCATCTAAGGTCATTGACGCTGGAGAGAGAGAGAGAGAGAGAGAGAGAGAGAGAGAGAGACGGGGCGGGGTTACACATTACTAATTTATGCTCATATGGTGCATATTAACTAGTCACTGTGAAGTACTATCGTGGAAGTCAGTTGTCTAATTAGCATACATCAAAATTAGACCTGGAAGGAACATGACGTGTTATGTGCACGGTGTGAAATCAGGCTGCATTTCATTATGCTGGAGTGAGTGGAATAAAAGTTAATGAAAAGTCGATTGCATGTGATTTTTGATTTTTTTATTTTATGTTGATGGGGTTCTAGTATGATTGAATTGCATATTAAGAAGGAGGAGGCATGTATATAATGTATAAATGTAAACGTTGTTATGGTTGGAAATAAACTTACACGATTTAGTTTTGAGTTATTTGCTCTCGTAGCAAACGTAATTTTGACTCGCGTTAATGTTATTACTTCAAGTCCTTTTCGTGATAGGCTATATGTTTTAGAAACTGGCATTGAAAATGCAACCACAAGTATTTTTACATTCATAAAAGTATACAGTATATACATACACAAGTACCCAAAGTCAAGTTTCTACTTGAAAACATGAATATGAAGGTAAATTTTAAATTTCAGAAAAAAAAAAAAATTGTCAAATGTACATCACATCATTGTGGGGATCTCGTAATACATCCAAAACTGGATCCTTTGACTTTATATTTTTGTTTGGTTTATAAGAGAAGGAATTA
>NC_090765.1:24839952-24844952 GCF_036898095.1 Palaemon carinicauda | reverse complement strand
ATGAAGATAGATACATATTTTATTTTCTTCTCACTTTTTGTGGGGGAAAATTACAAATTCAGGTTTTACTCATTTTTTTCTGAACCGATATTTTTTGTGCTCATAAATACATACTTCCTCCGCATTACTGTCAGCTTACATCGTTCGTACATATCTTGCTGGAAGGTTTGGAGGATTCGTGTTATTCTTTGTCTAGGGTTTGCTTACTGCTCCCTGACCAGCGATACTGTCAATCTTCGTATTGTTGTAGGATTCATTGCCTCATATCTAAAATCGAAATGTTTTCATGTTTACTTGCAAGAACTTTTTATACGGAGAACTAATTTTTTTTTCTCCAGCACCTATAGATGCCAGCAAAATATTCATGCAAGTGTCTACAAATAAGTAGTATTTTTTATTGAGTGAATTAGTAGTATTACTAAATGAATCATTATTTGGTGGTGCCAAAGATTTTGCTTACTCTCCTTTTCATATTTTTTTTCCTTGCCAGATATCCCATTGTCACATTTTTTCCGTTAATCTTTTTTTTTATAATTTATAACTAACATAAAATTTGATATATATTAATATATTTTTTTTTTTTAATAATTATCTGTCCCTATGTAAACTAAAACTGTAAATATACAGTGCTGCTCAATTATGGAATAAGACAAAAGTGATATAGAAAAGTAAAGATACACATTTTATATCACCTCAAGGATGTAAAACGAATACTTTGAAAGGAAATCAGAAGTTTGCATTTATATCATGGTATTTTTTATTCTTATAAAAGGTCGAATTTTGCATTTTTACTCCTTGTTAATCTCTCAAAGTCAAAACAATGTGACCACACCATTATTAAAGAGTAGGTTAACTTTCTGACTTTAACGAGTCTGATATTGAATCGTTATGTCCTTAGATGCAAGCTGGAATTGAAGAGGACCATTGATTCTTGGGCAATTTATGCATTCTTGCCAATGTTCGGTAAGGGTTCAGAAATAAAGCTGATTGCCTCACGTGGAGTCTGTTTCTGAATTTTAAAGTGAATGGTATCACGTCGCCTTGGAAATGAGTTTGAGTCGAGTGCTTATTCTGTGCCCTAGTTCTGGCTTAACGATCTCCCCAATGCCCCCTTATCAATGAGAGGCCAGTACACATGGCCAGTGGAGTAGACTGTATTTGTTTTTAGACGCTTGACTTGAGGCTGTTTGCGAGGCGTGTCACGTATTGACTGGGGGGACATAAGAGATGTATTTACGAATGCGCTTTACTCTTGAGGTCTCCTGCTTTCATAGACTCCTCTGAGACCTGATAAACAACAGAAGTTGCCATGCTCGAAGAGAAAATATTAAAGTTAAAAAAGTCAAGGGAAGGATACTGAGGAATTAATTTGAATAATGCAGACCGTTTGCACTTTATGGATCACTCAAAAACCTCATATTTTAATTTTCCTTAGATATTTACTAAAATATATATTTCTGTGTCTTTTTCATTTGTATTTTAATTTGTGTTAAGAAAACCATGTAAATTTCCTAGGTTTTTATTATCAAACAATGATCAGAAAATATAGGGGTACAAGTATATATATATATATATATATATATATTAAACATTTGAATGTCCATGACTGGAATTGAATTTTTACTTTTCATTTTATGTAATTTTATTTTATTTATTTTCGTTTTCAATGTTTATTTTGTGGTTGTTTAAAGTTGAGGTAAGTTTTCTTTTCTAAATGATTCGTTTCAACTCCTTCATTAAAATAAAATGTTTTTTATTTGTGGTAATAATTGGTGATTTTTTGTGTACTTATAAGAATTTGATATACATTCGGTATAGGTAGTAGGTTGGCCAGGGTACCAGCCACCCGATGAGATACTATGACTAGAGAGTTACGGCATCTTTTGACAGGCCAGACAGTGCTACATTGGATCCTTCTATCTGGTTACGGTTCATTTTATCTTTGCCTACACGTAAACCGAGTAGCCTGGCCTATTCTTTACATATTCTCCTCTGTCCTTATACACCTAACATCACTGACATTACCAAACAATTCTTCTTCACCCATGGGGTTACTGCACTGCAATTGTTTCCTTTTGCTAAGGGTAGAAGAGACTATTTAGCTACGGTAAGCAGCTCTTCTAGGAGGACTCCAAAATCAAACCTTTGTTCTCTAGTCTTGGGTAGTGCCATAGACTCTGTACCATGGCCTTTCGCTGTCTTGGGTTAGAGTTCTCTTGGTTGAGGGTACACTCGGGCACACTAGTCTATCTAATTTCTCTTTCTCTTGTTTTGTTAAAGTTTATATAGTTTATATAGGAGATATTTATTTTAATGTTACTCTTCTTAAAATATTTTATTTTTCTTTTTTTCCTTTTCTCACTGGGCTATTTTCCCTGTTGGAGCCCCTGGGCTTATAGCATCCTGCTTTTCCAACTAGGGTTGTAGCTTAGCAAGTAATAATAATAATAATAATAATAGTGATTCCATTAGAGAGAGAGAGAGAGAGAGAGAGAGAGAGAGAGAGAGAGAGAGAGAGAGAGAGAGAGAGAGAGAGAGAGATTGCTGAACTAACGATAAATCACAGTAGTGTGTTGGTTGCTAAATAGGACGCAAAATTCATGAACTGAAGTTCGTGAGTAAAGCTTGCTCATGGTCTGGTTAGTAAGGGTGAGATTCTGTTGTGGTATGTAGTATCGATTTTATTAATACCCGTTTTGCATTGTTTCTGAAGTAAACCGTTTTCTAATTGTAGGGAAGCCTGACTCGCTTAATGAACAAGTATATATTTTCAGGTTCTGATTTCATAGTACCTCAAACCCTGTTCTATTTCTCAAATTAAGAAATACTTGTATAACAAAATCTGCGAGCAATGGGAAAGATTCCCCTTTAAAAATGGACTTTATAATATTCTCTTCATTTAGAGCTAGATCTTGGACACACACACACACACACACAGGGATCCAGAAGTTAATGTCGATATACTCCGGTAACTTTTGCTCTTTTCTTTTAACAACTTCGGTCGCTATGTTTCAGACGGTTTTTTTTTTTTTTCTGTTAAAGTTCATGTCAAAAATGTCCTCCAAACTCTCCATGTCCAGTCTCCAGCTGCGCTATACACTGTCGTGAACTAAGACTTTTTTTTATTGCCGTACCAATTATTATCTGCAAATTTATGGTAATAAGGCGTTTTGAAAGAGATTTTACTTATGTGAAAAGGTATCAAAGATTACAGATCAATATTTTGACTAATAGTAGACTTGATAAAAAAAAAAAAAGACTTGGAACAGGACACCAACAGATGTTTGCTTTAAAGGATGAAAATAGAAACATTGTCCACAAAAGAGAGAGAGATTGGTAAAATGGCAGAGAATTTTTATACAATGCTCTACAATAGTGATATAAGAAATAACTTCATCAATAAAAATAAGGTAACGTACCAAACGTAACAGTAGGAAAAGTAAAGAAAGCATTAAAAGGCATAAAAAGAAGCAAAGCAGCAGGAGAAGCTGGCATAACAATTGATTTAATAATAGAGGGAGGAGATTTCATAGTTGTAAAACTGGCTAAGCTACACGAAATGTCTACATGAATCTCTATATCTAGAGCTTGGAAAAACTTTATCATTATACTAATTCACAAAAAGTGAGGCACAAAAGACCTGAAAAATTACAGCCCAATAAGTTTACTCTCCGTAATATATGAAATATGTACAAAACTCATATTATGCCGAATGCAAAGACAGTTAGACGTTAATCAACCAAGAGAGCAAGCAAGTGGGGTATTCAACAACTGAGCATATCCATATAATTAACCAGCTAATGGAAAAATCAATAGAGTATGACAAGCCATTATCTATGGGATTTATAGACTATGAGAAAGCATTTGATTCTGTCAAAACAGCAGTAATGAAAAACTTTCAAAAACAAGGAATAGACGGATCTTATGCTAGAACACTTGAGGATATCTATACAGGAAGTACAGCAGTCCTAAAACTATATGAAGATAGTGAGAAAATTCCGATTGAGAAAGGAGTTAGACAGGGAGACCCCATCTCCTAAATTATTCACAGTATATCTAGAAGCTTTTAAGAATTTAGATTGGGAAAATGTAGGAATTAATATTAATGGGGAATACCTTAATAACTTAACCATTGCAGATAACATAGTTGTGTTTAGTGAATCATGGGAGGAATTACAAAAGACGATTGAAGATTCTAATAGAGAAAGCAGAAATGTAGGACGGAAAATTATTATGAGTAAAACTAAGATAATATTCAATGAAAATACAGAGACAACAAATAAGAGTTATGGACGAGCCTCTGGAGATTGTTAATTAATATACATACTTAGGAACAAAATTAAAATAAGGAAAAGCATAGGATGGAAAGCATTTGGTAAACAAAATGAGATAATGAAAAGTAAACTGCCACTTTCTCTAAAAAAAAAGTTTTTTTTTTTTTCATGAGATGGTCCTACCAGTATTAAATTGTGCATCAGAAATTGAAGCCTTACTAAAGCCTGAGAACATTTGCTCGTTACAACTCAAAGAGCTATGGAAAAAATAATGATAGGAATAACACTGAAAGATAAAAAAGAGCAATATAGATATAAGAGCTAACTAGAATAGAGGATATTCTAACATGTAAGAAAAAGAAAGGGACGTGGGCAAGATATACAGTAAAAATGACAGACAATAAAAGGACATTAAGAATAACAGTATGGATCCCTAGAGATTGTAAAAGAAGCAGTGGAAGGAAGAGGAGACGATGGATCGACGAATTAAGGAAGTTTGCGGGTGTGGACTGGCACAGAAAGACCCTAAACAGACGCAAGTGGAAGGACATGTCTGAGGCCTTTCTTCTGCAGTGGACTAGTAACTACTGCTGATGATGACATGTGTATATATATATACATACATATATATATATATATATATATATATATATATATATATATATATATATATATATATATATATAATATATATATATATATATATATATATATATATACACTATA
>NC_090765.1:24824952-24834952 GCF_036898095.1 Palaemon carinicauda | reverse complement strand
GAGGGCATATAGTTACATTCTATCTTATATCATTCAGTTTCAATTTGAGTAGTTAATATTTGTTGGAGATGTTTAGATTTTTTAGTAGGATTATTAACAGGTACATTTTTCCCCTGTTTTAAGGATGTAAATATACTCGATTCTTTTGAATGAGGCGCATTTTCACTGACTCGTAGCGGTGCCCTTTTAGCTCGGAAAAGTTTCCTGCTATCTGATTGGTTAGAATTATTTCGTCCAACCAATCAGCGAGCATGAAACTTTTCCGAGCTAAAAGGGCACCCTTGCGAGTCGGTGTAAATCTGCCTCACTAAAAAGAATTGACTGATCTACCTACTGTCTGGTGCTTTGATTTTTTTTTATTTTATGTATAAATTATCATGTCTACAAAACTTGTATGGATTAATATATTCTGAAGTATTCGTAGTTTTATGATCTTTGGTTGAGTCCGTATTCTCAGACGTTGAAATTTTGAATGGATGCTAACGAATAATAAGGAACGAATTATTCTTGTTAAAGCAACGCAATTTGATTACACCATTCAACAAGAATTCTAAGAGGATCGTTTGCACTAGATTATGAATGTTATGTAATGGTTTCTAAGGAAGAAAAACACTTTTTTCTTCATTAAAGAATGAATGAGAGAGGCGAAATTATTTATTATGAATATATGACAAATCCTTTTAGATTGCTGCGTAATTAGAATTTTGTAAAATCGCAGTATGAATTCTTGGTTTACCGTTTTTAGTAATATTTGTGTCGAAGTTGCCACGATTATTATAAAAAATTTATCGTATAATTCATTGATGATGACCTATACTGACCTGTAATTTTCGTTCCCTCCGAAAGAGCACCTTTAAAAGTATGTATGGCGATAATTTCCAAAAGTTATGGAAGGCTTTGCGTCTGAGGTCAACAGGAGAAGAGTAACTTTTAAGGGCGTTGAATGTCAAAGTGGAAAGTTAGTTTCTATTAAAAATGCATCTTAGATATCATCAAGAGGAGATGGTGTTTTTTTTTATAGAGGTTCCTTTCTTTCACAGAGAAAGTTTTCGAGCATCTGATGCTGTGAAGGGAATTTTTTTTATATATGTTTTCAAAATATTTCGTTTACCCCTAAAATTAGTTTTTTAAATATTTCGTTTACTTCTAGAATTATTATAATGTTATACAATAAATACAACTTTGGATTCAGTTTGATGGCTGAAGGAAAAGTGAATTATTTTACGAATGTTTTGAGCTTAGACTGACAGTGTAAACTCTTTAAAAGCAAATAATCGAAAGAATGTTATGGTGTTATTTAATATTATAAATCTCTGTAATTCGTACTTGACAATTATTTCACTACCGGAAATAGGAAAAGATCTCTGAAAAACATTTGATGTTATAAAAGAGGATTTTTCTTGGAAGACCTTTAGACTCCGTAAACGAGACAAATCTCCACTCGAGGTCTCTTGTTGACTCCGGGGAGATGAGATATCAATTTGCGATCATTTTGATGATTTAAAGTAAAACAAATCTTAAGATTAAGTTGGATGTCGAAACTAAGCTTCAGGTACCTGTAAGGACTCAGTATGTCAATTGATAATAGATATTTTAATTAAAGAAACTTAAGTGTTCATTTTAAAAATTTAAATGCCTAAGATTTAAAAAAAAAAAAACAAAAAAAACATTACATTTGAAAACGGCAGTCGATGAAATCTAAATATTTCCTCCACGAACCTTTGATGACAAGGAAAATTGAATTTTTTTCCATTTAACATTTTATTAATTAAATTTCCCTGTGTTCCCTCTCTCTTTTAATGTTATTTTTAGGCCCTGTATTCGGTTACCGTTCCATTGCAGTTTTGTGGGAACAATATTGTATACGTTATTGCTAATACTTGTAACAATATCCATTTCCTACCTGATATAGGGTTAGGTGGCTCTAGCGCTCACTCTCGTTGTTACTTGCTCCTTTTTTCGAAGGTGTTTTCTTTAGATTACGTATTTTTGTCGTCTGTGATTTGAGCACATCTATATATACTCTGACCTAGTTTTATTCCTAAGATAGTTTTACGAAAATACTTTTTAGTTTTGTTGTCATGAGGCTCTAGCATCCTTACTTCTCATCTGAAAGTTCCTTTTATTAGTGAATGTACAAATGTCATGTAAGTTTGTTTCGTAGCTGGGTGTGGATATAGGACACCCCTCTCCCCCTTCTCCTCTCTCTCCCTATCCTCCTTCTGAACCTCCGACCCTGCCTGCATCGACCGCCATGGGAACCCGTCAGCTGCATGAGCACCTCCCCGACCCTTGATGACCCCCCTCCCCCCACCCCCAATATCTCACCGTTCCTTCCCCCTTTATCACCTCCCACTTCTTGTCTCTTCCTCACCCCTCCTACCTTTTCCTTTTCCAGCGTCCTGCTACTATTCCTGCTTACCTGCTTGCCTGCACACTTCTTTTCTTATTAAATTTGCTTCTAGCTGTTATTTTTTTCCCGCTGTACGTCTATTTCGGACTGTTAGAGAGTGCATTCACGTCGACATACTTGCACCTGTGTATATTTGATCTCATCTTAATTATATCTGAAATTCTGCATTAATCAAACTGGAAAATTAAAAGAAAAGGGTGTAAAGGTACGTTTTCTCCGTGAGATTATCGTTCCATGGATTAACGATAATCGTCAAACTATTGTTCAGACTCTAGAGTAATAGTAAAGTATTTTTGAATTGGGCCATTTTGCTTCGAGCTATCGTTGCTAATCGTATGCAACTGTAGCGGCAGTCGCTCCGAGCAAAATATCCCCATACAAAAACAATTAATTAGCGATTGAACGCTAAACGCACCGAGCAAAACATACATAAAAGTATGTTCTACATGGTGCGGTTATCGTCAAACAGATTTTCCAGGGCACTAAGTAATTGATTTTCAGTAAGGTTGTTTTACTACAAGTGGCTGCAACTGAAGTCACAAACGATCAACGGCAGCCGTGCGAAGTAAAATAGCGAAATTCAAAAAATGAATTATTCCCTAGAGTAGTATAGACAATCATTTGACCATCATCGTTGAGCGACAATCACACCAAGCAAAAAGTATCTTTGATGGCAAGTGTTGCTCTGTGTGATTATCATTAATACAGGAAACATCATCTTTAGAATGTTTTTAGCCATTTGTTGGTTTCTTCTTCATCTTGTGCTTTGCTTGAGCAAATATTTTATAAATCTCCCCTGTTATGAATGTAGCCTTTGAAAATACCAGAATAAACGAAACTTATCCGGAATATAATTTGCTTTCAATCTATCGCTAATAAGAATGGTAATGATGATAATAATACGGATGACGAAATGAATGGAGATAACATTAGATAAGACATTCAGCCCTATTCGTAAGAAAGAAATTATAATTAAAGGAATCATTAAATGATTTTGCTACTGACTGAAGATTAGAAACAATGGGTTAGTTATGAATTAGTATATGAAAGTATATAGAGATCTTGAGAAAGATTGCTATCAAACTATCATAATCGGTATAAGAGTGTGTTTTTGTGTGTATGTATATATGTGTGTATATATATATATTTATATATATATATATATATATATATATATATATATATATATATATATATATATATGTGTGTGTGTGTGTGTGTGTGTGTGTGTGTTTATTTATTCATTTATTTCACATTTTTAAACATATGCCATCTAATTATGATCTCTAATACGGTATCTTTAGAAGTGGAGTTTAATGAAAGATTAAAAAAGATCAGACAATGGCTTGATTGAGTAAAATTTGGAAATCAAATCGCCTTAAATTCCATATAGAAATCAGGCTATATATCAGTTTAGCGAGATCAGTTTTACTGTATGGACATGACTCGTGTTGTGATACTGAAACAATATCCAACAGATTTTGTAGATTTGAGAACAAAACTCTCAGAAGAATAATGGGAGTTAGGTGGCAAGACAGGATTAGAAATGAAACTATATGAGAGATTACTGATTACTCGACTGCCATATGTGGATGAGATCATGCAGAGGGGTAGATAGAGATGGTTTGGGTATGCTCTTCGCGCTCCCCAAGAGAGATTAGTTCATTAGACTTTCAACTGGGCTCCACAAGGCACTAGAAGAGATGGAAAACCCAGGCCTACATGGCTGAGGACTATGGAGCGAGAGATAAATGATGGATGGAGAAGCATTGTTTTAAAAGCTCAAGATAGAGACAACTGATGAAATCTAACCGAAGCCCTTTGTGTTAATAGGTGTAAGAGGAGATGATGATATATATATATATATATATATATATATATATATATATATATATATATATATATATATATATGTGTGTGTGTGTGTGTGTGTGTGTGTATGTGTGTGTGTGTGTTTGTTTGTGTTTGTATGGTTGTTTGGGTGTGTGTTTGATGTAGTGTAGCTCACAACTGAAAGAGAAACTAAACTTCAGTTCTCGACCATAGAATGGCTACAAAAATTTCATCATTTTGCGTATAGCGTTCCAAGAAAGATACATAGATAACTAGCTTTCCTTAACTTCTTATTAGGGGATCAAAAAGGTTTGCTGTTTTGCTTTGTTGGTAATGCTGTATGCATGCAACCTAGGACCACTAGGATGAGAATGTAACAAAAGAAATTCAAATAACATTTAGACCGTCGTTCTCAACGGTATATGAATAATTGAAACTGCTATATGTACCTATGTAGATAGTAAAATGATATATATTGATATTTTACTTATACATAGTTTGTACCCGTGCTCGTACACAGATTTAGGATTTTAATAATTTAGGATTTTGTATGGTGTATATGTAGTATCTGTTTGATGTCTATAATTATTCCCGAAATACATACATGAACCAAGACATTTTAAGAAGTGTTAGTGTTGAATGTGGTGATATAAACAAAAAAGTTAAACTATTAAGGTTGTTTGAAATGGTTTGGTTATTTCGGAAGAGTGGAGTGCAACAGATTCTTAGGACGGTGATGTGGAGGAAGACCTAGATTATCTTCTTACTTACTTTACTTTGACGGCTGCTTTTCCGGTCCCATACAGCAAGGGAACCTTACTCTCTACAAGCCCTCCACTGTTTTTTTACCTTATTCGTCTAGAGTATTTAACGTTTCATATCGCGTATTCTTCATTTACTGTTAAATTGTCACTGTTATACGACTCACGGAATAACTTTTATGAATAATGAGTCCGACACCCCCACCAGACCTACCCTCTCTCGGTATGTGAAAGGTCTGTTGGGGGGGGGGGGGGGTTGCCATTTAAGCGATCTTTGCCTTGTCCAAGATATTTAACCATGTTTCAGATAATGCTGTCCAAGATATTTAACCATGTTTCAGATAATGCTAGTATGTCCAAACATTTCTCGTTTATCAATTCTCGAATTTGAATAGGCTTATTACCTACAGATTGTATATTTACATAGCCACAGTTTATGACATCCCTGTTTAACTTTGTGCAGTTAATACACCTTTATCACTTGCGAATTACGCTCTTGGGTGGATTGTTTTCCTAAACATTTCCCGCAGACTGTATTATCATCCTTTTCATGTATGAAGTATTTGAAGAATACGGCCATCGTAGCCAGGATGCAAAAGAATGCATGGAGGATAGAAGTCAACGGGGCTGTTTTGACAGTGGCTGATGTTGTTGTGTACGTTGTCTGCGCAAGTAGTTCATCTACGGTTCAGCTGTTGTAGTATGAATGTGGAAGTGACCATTATGTTGTTTTCCTTCGTAATCGCCTAAATGTCTGGGGAAAAATTACAGAAGGTTTTCTCCGAATCATACAGCAGTAAGATTTATGGTTGTAAAGATGTTTTTGTGTATGTATTCCCAAGCTCTCTTGAAAATAAACATGTACCATTGGTGCCATGGGTACCTTGTGGCTGCTTATATTGACTCACTCAACTTTTTCACCAAGTAAATAGTTCTCTCTCTCTCTCTCTCTCTCTCTCTCTCTCTCTCTCTCTCTCTCTCGATTGGTTCTCTCTACGGTAGCCATACTTGGATATCCTGAAATCGGTGTTAGAAGGGGGAGAGAGAAAAGAGTAACGTTAAAGTTCTACTAATTTAAAGATGAAAGTAGAAAATTTATATGATAATTGAGGTACAATATTTTATGTTATCCTGAAATTGAGAATAATTTGGTAACTTTTTATTCTAAATTCTCTCGCATTATGTTAGACATGGTTTCTATATCTACTTCACTTGAATGTTACAGTGCTAATGTCCCTCTTGAAAACCAAGTGTTTTTCTCTTGTCATTACTTAGCCGAAGATATCGTATGCAATGTTGTTTCCTCCCTAATATATTTATTCCCTTTTTTACGACCCGCTCTCTCCCAGTTATACGTTTTCGTTATTTTCCAAATGTGTGCCTTGGAGGTGTTTTGGTGTTTTATTGCGTTATAAAGATACGTCTGCAGTATATATATCTCCCTGGGAATTTTGGGGGCGTCTTGAGTTCGTACTTATGTGTAAAATTCCGCATGGAGACCATGGAATTGCCACAACTAACGCTGTCTTATTTTCCACGTATCAGCACTTGTTGCCACCCTTGAAGGCTTGTTTTAATTAAAGACTGAACTGCGTCTTAGTTCGAATGTTTGACTATTTTCGTGGGATATTTATTTTTTAATCGGGTCAATTAGAATTCTCTCACGTTTTACAGCATAATTATCGTTATAATATTTTGCGTCCAACAAAGAAACTAGACGGTTTATAAATTCTACGTTTAAATTTCCTAGCGTCCAGCGTGGGGTCATTTTTTGTTACCACTGGTCTCTACATAAATATGCAAAATGATGGCGTGAGCTTTCGGTGCGGTCCGGAATGTCCATAAAGTCTGGACTTACCATAGCCACAGCCAATACACTTTGACCATGACCTTAATGGCCCTCTTTTTACCGTAAATTTTAACGAAATGAGTACCTAGATGTGATAACTGATATATCTCAGTTTGTCAAATGTTATGATATAGATGTTTTTATTTAATTATGTCGTCTCTTGATCATTATGATCGCCTCTGTAAGTCTTTGTTTGGGGTTATAAAATTACCAACTTTTTTTTCAACAAAGTATTTCTAAAATTGATATTAGAAATATAATGCTAAATCTTGCTTATTCTCGAGTTTTGATACTCATAATGGATACCATTATTTTTAAAACAATAAGAGTAAAGCTTCATATATTTTTTCCAATCAGCAGGAAAAGACCACTGAGCAAACGGTCAAAAGCTACCATTTATTTCATTCGACTTGTAATGTTATAATAGGCAGTGATCAGGCTTAAACATTCTTATTGATTTTCATTGGTTATTTCGTCACAGTTTACTCATACATCATTGTATATCCTAATTGTTGAAATTTGACAAAATTTGTATTGAAAAAGTCATAAGACTTATGAGGCAGGCTTTCTCAAAAAGCAAAGCTATATGAACAAGGGGAAATAAGGAAAAAGAAATGGGTATTAACTGCCTTACACACCAATAATTGTAGACTAAAGAAAAGTTGAAACAAGCCGAAAAACCGGAGAATAAGTGAATGGAGTTTTGAAATAGAATGATCTTTGGTACTGGCCAGTAAGTGGGGCAACGCGACCCCTCAACAGAACTTTAATTTACAAAGCGAGAAAGGCAATTCTGGGGTCAGTCGCTAAAGGCACTAAGTGGAGTCCCACGTTGTGAAAGATGTCACCGGGCGATACTCCGATATCTAAATCCTGAAATGGTAGAGTACATAATCGGTACCCTTTGTCACTAGTATCATTAATCCTGTAAGGTACTTGAAACTTTACGAACAATACATAGTTTTTTGACACCGTCTTGTGACATGGTGAAAGTTACAGATTTCCCAGTTTCTTCTTTGGAATAATTGCCTTAATATTTTTCACTTATATCATATCAGTTCTATATCCACCTAAAATACTGGTGGAATTGCATGGTCGCCAAAAAGATTTAGCGCATAATTCGTCTTTTTTTTATTAGATTGGATTTTGTTATATAGTAGGTCGTCGCACGCTCTATCTTAAAACTAGAAAAAAATCACTTTTAAGAAAGGGGTACATGTAGGATGATCTTAATTCATATCATATTTATGAGTGGAGACATACTGCAAGTGTCATATTTCTTAAAGTTGTTTTCAAAGTTTCGTTTTTAATTATAACGTCAATTGGTAATTAAAACGTTAATTATTTCGGAGACTGTTAAATGATTGCTTCGTACCTACACGCATTTTAATTAAAGAACTTCGGAAACTTTCGTATTGATTCTTATAAAGGGTTTTCATCCGTCCTCGTTATGATATCTTCAGTAAATATTTAGATCTGTATATATATATATATATATATATATATATATATATATATATATATATATATATATATATATATATATATATATATGTGTGTGTGTGTGTGTGTGTGTGTGTGTGTGTATATATATATATATATATATATATATATATATATATATATATATATATATATATGGTATGTATACATCATGATAAGTACTTCTGGCCTAGCCAAGAATTGAATCTATGCCACAGAGTCGAAATTAGGCTGACTTAGATAAGATTAGATTTCAGTCATAAAGACGTTTTCGGATTTTCATTGGCTATTTCTAGTAACAGAGTACTGATGCATTATTGATTGTATTCATTACTGAAGATGGTCGAATACTGACCTGGGCAGAGGTATTCAATAGGAAAAATATATTTCCCCCAAGGTCTGAGTGAATTTGATTTCAAGAGCTATTTGTGGCTTGGAAGCTGAAAATAAAACAGTTCAAACTCACGTGCTTTAGTGACAAACATTTTGTGTGTGTGTATATATATATATATATATATATATATATATATATATATATATATATATATGTGTGTGTGTGTGTGTGTGTGTGTGTGTGTGTGTGTGTGTGTGTGTGTGTGTGTTTATGTTTAGGGATAATGAAAGTATTAAGTGAATGCTGACTAGTATCGTCGTTTGACTTCTTCAGGAGGACTGATTGATTGAGAGATTCATACAATATACATGGTACAGTGAGATTACGAACCTACGTACAAACATTTGTAGTACAATACGTCTGCATATATATATATATATATATATATATATATATATATATATATATATATATATATATATATATATATATATATATATATATATATATATATATATATATATACACTCACACAGACATATACATATTTATACTGCCAGCGGCGCTAACACGTGTGTAGAAACGCTGGATAGGAGCAAATTGTTGAGAAATTAAGTTACACGATGATAGCTACAGAACTGCCTTAGTTTTAGCGTCTGTATTTGCAAGTATGGTTCAAGCCCGTCTTGGCTCTTAACACATAAATATTAAACTGGTTGGATGTCCATCAATTGCAGATCCGTGAAGTTCATAATACCTGTTGATCGCATCGGCTAGTACCTCTGGATCAACAGCAAATTCCTATATCTAAGGAAAATGTATGAAATAAACCAAAATAACACTTATGAAGATTGGTATGTAATGTAATTATTGGGGTTGGTGGAATTTTATTCAGGAAAAAAATGGTCGGAATAGAGATGTTTACGGTTTAGCTCGTTTGGATTTTCATTTTCCTTACCATCGTTGTTAGACTAATTTTTTTCGCTTTTTGCTCATTTTCCCCCTCGGACATTTATTAGTTATGGCCATTCAGTTGCGTGTCTCGTTCATTTTCACACTAAAATAATGCATTTTTGACAAGAGCGGGTAAATTAACAAGAAAAAAAAATAGATAAGTACATGCGTGTACACGTATCTCAAATTGTGGATGGATCATGATGTTGACAATTTTTGTCAAATAAGAAGAAAAAAAAAGAAATGGGATTTTTCTGGCTGTAATTGGCTCATGCCTAGCAGTCGAGCAAGCTATTAAGGTCCTAGTTGCTTGAAATGTGAAAAGCTTGAGATTTTAAATGCGTTGCAGGAAGGTTATGAATTATCATTACTTC
>NC_090765.1:24817452-24819952 GCF_036898095.1 Palaemon carinicauda | reverse complement strand
TATATATATATATATATATATATATATATATATATATATATATATATATATATATATATATATGTATATATATACATATATATATATATATATATATATATATATATATGTATATATATATATATATATATATATATATATATATATATATATATATATTTACTTATCTAAGTACTGTATATATGTGTGTGCATGTATTTATCGCTTGCATCCTATACCGTTGCATGTGTGCCATGTATTGTTGACGTGCAATAAAGGAAAGTGGTGAGTCTAAGCAACCAAAGAAAAACTTATAAGACCAAGGCAGATGAAATATTGCAATGAAGAGAGGGTTGAATAAACCGGCGAAGGCCGAATTGCTTATCCCTTGAAGCTGCCGCAGTCTCAAGTTTGCCACAATTGAGTGACACACGACTGAGGAATTTCTGGAAGAACATGAATAGGATTCCATTGTAATCTTGGCGCTGTCTGAAGAGCGAGACTAAAAGCGCCCGTTCTACGAAATGGAGGTATTGCTGTTCTGCTGTCTAGTTCTGTTCCGGTATCTTATGTTTTTTTATTAGGTGATATATTCCTTCTGGATTCTGTTTCGTAATGGAAAGGGGAGAAAATATAGCACACACCTCTACCTCTATTTTCTGTGCGGGGAGTAATAATAGAATAAGAGTTGTAATTTTATATCTATATATTGTACAGGATATTAACGCAATCTAGCTGCCTTGGTATAATAATTTTCAAAGTTCTAAAACAAGTGTAGTGCTGTGATCATTAGTTTCAATGTGTGTGTACGTTTACTTACCGGATGTTGTATATTATTACAATGCCACTGCTATTTCAGTGCTTGGTGGGTTATATTATTTGATGGAGTGCTAGTTAATGTTTTATAACAAATGTTTACATCTTGCATCTTTGATATTTTACTGTCAAAAACATAGTTATTGATAAGTGAATTATTTTTTTTCATCACTTATGTAACGTATTTTGGTGAGGATTTGAATGGCGTCATGTGTTTTTTTTTTATCCTTTTAGGTTACGGAAGTTAAAGTAAGAGACAGGTTTTGTTGTCAGATAATGTTTTGTCATAAAGGCACATTTTGGTTTCATAGTGCAAACACTATTTTAAACTGACTTCTTTAACATTGTAAATTGTTTCTTATGAAATTTTTGTGATTTACGTCTGAAATGATTAGGTTGCGTACTAATATCGTAAAGGTCACATTAAGAAGTAACCTTAGTTGAAATGAATTAATAACTGATGCCAATTTATTTTTTCCACACCCATGTCAACATGTGAAAGACCATAATTTGATATATATATATATATATATATATATATATATATATATATATATATATATATATATATATATATATACCATATATATATATATATATATATATATATATATATATATATATATATACCATATATATATATATATATATATATATATATATATATACCATATATATATATATATACCATATATATATATATATATATATATATATATATATATATATATATATATATATATATATATACCATATTAGTTCATTATGCATGTTGCATAAGATTTTTCACAACTCTGACCATCCTTTACATTCAGATCTCCCTGGACAATTCTATCCTGTTCGTAATACTAGGCAGGCAGTTAATTCTAATAGCCAGGCCTTCTCCATCACGAGGCTCAATACTACGCAGTACTCTAGAAGTTTTATTCCAGCTGTGACCAAGTTGTGGAATGATCTTCCTAATCGGGTGGTTGAATCAGTAGAACTTCAAAAGTTCAAAGTTGGAGCAAATGCTTTTTTGTTGACCAGGCGGACATAGTCTTTTTATAGTTTATTTATGACATATTTGTTTTTGATGTTGTTGATAGTTTATTATATGACATGTCTGTTTTGACGTTGTTTCTTATTTTAGAATGATTTATTGTTAATTTGTTCTCTTCATTTATTTATTTCCTTATTTCCTTTCCTCACTGGGCTATTTTTCCCTGTTGGAGCCCCTGGGCTTATAGCATCTTGCTTTTCCAACTAGGGTTGTAGCTTGGATAGTAATAATAATAATAAAAATATATATATATATATATATATAATGATGAAGTATTTTATTCTTTATATATCAGTATCCTAAATTTTCTTTATTGTAATGTATTTTCATGCTGAAACAAAAATATCTATACGATTCCAAAGTGGTCGTAGGAGTAGAAGAATCACTTCTGTTGTAAGCAGGAGTGAGGTTATCAGTGCCCAATAAACAACAGTGTGCTCAAGGGGGAAATTCGAGAGCTTGAGAATAGATAAGAACTTATTAACATAGTAAACAGAGAGGTGTGGTAGTTAATGGGAAGTACCCAAGGATAAGTCCAAAGTTTGTATTTTGTTCCTCTACAGATTAGATACTGGTTATCATGGACCCGTTTATAGTCTGTTTGGAATTGAAGAAAATTATGCGTGTTTGGAAATGCAGCTGTGCAAGGGATCTTTCCTAAGA
>NC_090765.1:24807452-24812452 GCF_036898095.1 Palaemon carinicauda | reverse complement strand
TCGGAGTTTGGAGAATTGGTTGGGAAATACAAAAACAGCTTAAGCCTTGCTTGGAAGTCTGTCTATTTCCCGGGTCTGCCTTGTTGTTGCATTTTGGGCTCTGGCTTTCTTAGATCTAGTTGTATTGTTTCAAGTATTTGAAGAATATTGTGAAAACGTATACAGCAGACTCAGATACATACACATATTTATGTATACATTATGTATATATGTATATATATACATATATGTATATATATATATATATATATATATATATATATATATATGTAAATATATATATATATATATATATATATATATATATATATATATATATATATATATATATATGTAAATATGTATATATGTATATATATATGTGTGTGTGTCTGTTTGTTTTATATATATATATATATATATATATATATATATATATATATATATATATACGTGTGTGTGTGTGTGTGTCTGTGTATATATATTTATATATATACATATATATATATTTGTGTAAATATATTTTTATATATATGTATGTATGTAGGTGTGTGTATGTGTGCCTGTGTGTGTCTGTCTGTATACATAATGAAAATCAAAACAATATTGTGTTCAAATGGAAATGCATTTCTACCTCACATTGAGATCGAACCCTTGTCTCTAGCGATTTAAAAAAAAAAAAAAAAAAAAAAAATGCCACCAGAGTTACCAAAAGACGTCGGAGCCTAAATGCTGACTGCAATTTTCAGGATTAACTGAGTGAGACCATAATCTTAAACACTAGAGAGTTTTACCCAGCTTCTCGACACGCCAGGTTACCCAGTTGATTACTTATAATTCGAATTATCCCCGATGAGTCATTATATGATAAAAATCAACACAATGTTGTATTTAAATTTGAATAAATTTTTACCTCATTTTTTATCGACAATTTAATTACATTCGCGCGAATTTTAATTGTTTGTTTATTGCTATAGCACAAGTCCCAAATATTTTGACCTTAGCCCCCGAATCATCGGGTCATGTTTTTATTACCTAGTTACTTGCGTGAAATGAAGCTATTCTGTTGACATATGGTTGCTCTTTTAGCATCCAGCCGAGATTCAAGGTCAGATTCAAGGTCATGTTCAAGTCATAAGTTCTTCCTATGCTTCCTTTCATCAATGATATAACCTATATATTTGGCTTTATAACCAAGGCTATTTGGTCAAGTTCACAGTCAAGCAGAGACCCAGTAGAGACTTGATACCTGAGGGTAATTTCGTAAAGAAAATATAAGCAAAGTTCTTTCTATCTGGATAATTTTCAAGTTAATGTTATGTTGATATAAAAAAAAATGATAGCATAGCTTTATGGTTGAAATTATTTTTTCTATGTACCCAATTGTCATGAGTTCGTGTAAATATGATTTAGAATCCTCTTCTTTTGGGGATTAGGTTGCACACCTTTGACACTTTTTCTTGTGCACACTTTTCTTTCAGGGATTAGCTTCATGTTGTTGAGCACCGTTTGCTTCAATCGTCAGGTTCATGTTTAACTTTGTGTTTTCAGGATTAGGCTAATATTCTTCTGCAACGTTCTTCAGCGTTCGGTAAATATGTTTATGCTTCCGGAACTAGAATCTTCATAAGAATGTTCTTCTGGAATCAGCTTGACCTTTTAAACTACAATTGGCTTTCTATTTGTTGTGAACTTCCATAATGTTTAATTTTTATGAGTTTTTAATTTGATTGAAAACACACTTTAGTGTAGTTCCACGTAGTTCAAACTTTACTTTAACCCTATTATTTATGGTAGTGGTTAATGAAATATACCATATGCAGGTAAATTGTTTGTGGGCGCTGTCGGAACCCTCAACTTTAAATCATATTACTCAGGGTTAACGTGCATTTGATTATTGTAAGTAGACATCATCGTATGCGTCGTAGTAAGAGCATTAGTAACAGTATCATTAACATAAACAGCGGAAAATCGGTGATAGTAATGAGAGGCATCAGTACTATCAGCAGTAGTAGCGCTAATACTATATAACTTGTAGCAGTAGTGATTGACTTTGCTCTTTAAATTTGAGCTATTTCGTATTGTAACATAAACTCTTCAACATATTTGAAAGGAGGAGACTGGAAAATTGTCTATGTGCATCCTGTATATAGTAGTTGATAGAAGGCGGAGCGTTTCAAAAAGTATGCTCCTCCGTCCTTTACATTTCCTTTACGAAGACCCTAAGTTTACTTATCATTAACAACCTTTTTTCAGATTCCTTTGATATTAATGAAACCTCTCTTGAGATGGTAATACTTTCTACGAATTTTGACGAGAAACTCCCTTGCTCTTGATAAGTCGTGAGCCCTGAGGTCCATTTGGTCTTATTTTTTTTTTACGTATTGTGCTTTGATCACAACTGTGGTGTGTGTGTATACAGTATATATATATATATATATATATATATATATATATATATATATATATATATATATATATATATATATATATATATATATAGAGAGAGAGAGAGAGAGAGAGAGAGAGAGAGAGAGAGAGAGAGAGAGAGAGAGAGAGAGAGAGAGAGATATATATATATATATATATATATATATATATATATGTGTGTGTGTGTGTGTGTGTGTGTGTACATATGTATGTGTTTGTGTAACCTTTATCAAAGGAATTAAAACGTGATGCAAGATATAAAATGAGTATGTGAAGTAACATGAAAAATAATAAGGAAAGAAAAATAAATTTTCAAAGAACTCACTCGGACTTGAAGTGCTTTCACCTTATAGTTCTGTAGAAGTGGAAGGCTTCATTACTGGAAGAGAAAATATACGGAGTTCTACGAAGGACAAACAGTTTAGAATCAAACCTAAATAGAAAACTGAAGACACCTGGCAAAGGCTTGAACAGACTGTATGGTGAATTTGTCAAGTAGAAATGTTAGTGAAAAAAACATGAATAGCTTTTAAAATACTGTTTACATGTTTGTCTGCAACGTTTCCCCTTTATCCCTGTGGTAAATAAAGTGAATTTCCTGATAAACTGTATGCAATTGTAAAAGGAGTTTATGTTTTCGTCTTTAAAGTTTACCTTTGAAATTAATTTCCCCCTAAGTCTTACGAATTCTATAACCGAATTGAGAATTGATAAAATCATCCAGTCACTAAGGCCGATAAATCAAATAGATATTAAGAATCGACATTGATTTAATTAAGTGATTATATCCATATCAGACGTTGAATATAAATCCTTGAAAAAGTCCCGTACACCGTAGAGGATAGTGTCGTCAGCGCACTTCTCAAGGAACATTGTAGCATTACCAAAGGATTTTAAGCGTTCCTGGTGGCCACTAGCTGTACCCATATTTAAACCTTTCTTCATTATTTATGTTACGGCGTTCTTTCTTTCATCTTGCCGTTCAGCCTCCTCCAACTTTTAATTTCATAATGTAAATGATATGTATCCTCTAGTTGCACCTAGGCATTAAACGGCCTCCTGGCACTAGCTCTAGGCGTAATAGCTGAATTCCATACATCCATCCATCCTTGATAAAGTAAATAAAAGTAATTTAATTTGTTGATAATATTTTAAAAAATGCAAAGTCCTTTTAAGGTTTTTTTTCACAGTGTCTTTATCGTTTTCATGTTTATGCGACTTTATAAAACACATACAATAATTCTTTAAGAACCCTAATTAGTTCTGTAGGTTTCGTCTTACGTAAACTCTCGCAATTGCAATCGCCTTGTTAATATCTATCTCACACACATTTTATTGATTCTTTAAACCTAATAGAAACATTAAACTGCTCCATCAATTCGGTGTTGTTTACGAATTTGCCTGTTACCAATTTCCTAAATTATAAGATTTTGTAATATAGAGTTGAGCAAAATGAGAAGGATTATTAATATTTATGTGTATATACTGTATATATATATATATATATATATATATATATATATATATATATATATATATATATTTTATATATATATATATATATATATATATATATATATATATATATATATATATATATATATATATATTATATATATATATATATATATATATATATATATATATATATATATATATATATATATATATATGTATGTATATATGTATATCTGTGTGTGTATGAGAGAGAGAGAGAGAGAGAGAGAGAGAGAGAGAGAGAGAGAGAGAGAGAGAGAGAGAGAGAGTTATCATATAAAATATAAACTGTTGGTGCTAACTGTTAAGTGTTCTATAAAATCGATGGTTCTTTAATGTCAAGGGAAATGCACTCTTCCAATAAGCCGATTATATATGCGCTGGAATCTACTCTCTCTCTCTCTCTCTCTCTCTCTCTCTCTCCTCTCTCTCTCTCTCTCTCTCTCTCTCTCTCTCTCTCTCGTTTGTTTGTTGCCAGCTGGCTGTTTCATGAGCTCTGCATATTTTTTTTTATTCTGCCCTGTGTTGAGGCTAGATGAGGTTCAGTCATAGGAAAAAAAAGTAATTTAATGTGATGGTGATGTGATTTAGTGTAACTTTTTACAGCTTTCCTTTCGGTAAACATGAGTAGTTAGAAAATTTGTCTTGATTTGCAAAGTTTTGGGGAATTTGGGTTTGATTAATAGTGTTTTTAAGGTTTGCTAATTTTGCATAGTTTTTTTCCCCCATCAACATGGTTCAGTAAGGACTTATATCTTTTTAAGTGTTCAGGTATTTTGATTTAATGGTCTTTTGCGTCTTTTGAATGGATCGTCAGATTCCTTTACTGGTATTTGCATTCAAATTACCTTTTTGAAGGATGATTATTTGGTAGTTGATGTTAATATACGACACAAGCCGTTAGATTTTTTATATTCATTGTTGAATATCATTAGTTTTTTTGAGTTTTGCATTATACATTGAATTTAAAGTTTAATAGAATTTATTTATATTTTCTTGTATTAACAACTTATGTTGATGATTAGAGTTTATAATCTAAATACTTATGACTAATGCTATATTTTTAACATGGACAAATTAATTTAATTCAGATC
>NC_090765.1:24789952-24794952 GCF_036898095.1 Palaemon carinicauda | reverse complement strand
TTCAGAACACTCATTTGGAATTGGGCTAGTACATCTCCATGCGCAGTAGGCGAGGTATTCAAGGGGAAGCGTAGAGAAATGAAGTGGGGGGAGACCAATTAGATTATTCCCTTGTTAAAAGTCATGAGAAAAGCCAAGTTTCTGAATTAAATTTGCATTCTCTCTCTCTCTCTCTCTCTCTCTCTCTCTCATCTCTCTCTCCTCTCTCTCTCTCTCTCTCTGCGTATTTTTAGTGCGTTAACTTGAAACACTAGAACATTGCCTAGTTCTTAGGTATAAAAAGAACACGTCGAAAGATTTGTTTCAGTTGGGCGAGCCAAAGATTCTTAGATAATTGCCTCCATTCAACAATATTCAAGGTAGAAGCGAAACGTACCCAACCTCGTAGCCTTCCTCACGTCCTTACTTATATCATGGAAGACAGGCGCATTTGATAAGCCCTAATGTTAATTTTGTGTGTCATTTATGCCTTGGAAGGAATTTAGGTATGAAGTTATTGTTACAAAATAAAGGTCGTCAAATGAGAAGCTGGGGGAAAGCGGTGGGCGGTATCTCGTGCGGGTACTTTATTAGCTAAGGAAATGGGGGAAGCTTTATATTAATGAAGACATTCGTGTACGAGTTTAAGGGAGTAAAGTGATGCCTTATTGTTTGAATAATGGGTTTATTCACTTCCTCGGAATGCTTCCTTCCCATTTTCACTTTGTTGAGATTTTACTCAATTTCGTATTTTGTTAAGAATATACGATGAAATAATCCCTTATTTGTTTTCATTAGGATTAGTTATTCTCTTTTCACTTTATTTTCTATTGAAAAGTAAATTTTCCTCCATTGTATACTTTTGGCTTCAACGTAATTTATTTGTGCATTTATATTACTATACTGTATATTCGGTAGTGTGTGCTTGAAATACTTGTTTAGAGAGATCATGCTGTATAGATTCTATGATATATCCGCTTTTAGATAAGCTTCTTCACTAGTTTGACATAACGAGGTTGAAGATGCGTGACTTCTTTACTTATATTTTATGAAATGTTCTCTCCGTTTTATTAAAGGGGAAATTGAGTATAAAATTGCCAGTGACAGAGAGAGAGTGAGAGAGAGAGAGAGAGAGAGAGAGAGAGAGAGAGAGAGAGAGAGAGAGAGAGAATGGCTTTCTACAACATTGGATATTCAGAATGTGATTATATTGCAATCAAGGAAGAATTTTGCACTCGTAAACAGATGACGCGTGATTTTTGACAGCACTGTCAATGAGTATTAGCAGACATTTAACATTCTCTCCTCTAATTTCAGCCTTTTGTCAACTGAGTCTAGTTATCTTAGGGGCCCCATTCGATCAACATGTGTTGTTTGACGGTCATATAACTGATCATATAATTTTCCTTGTGAGTTGTTAATTGATTAATTGATTTGATAGCATCTATTCTTGACGCCTTAAGGTCAATTTTATTTATCGTTGCTTGTCATTAATTACGTTAAGTTTCGTATATTCTGTAGTAAATATTGTATTTTTCATTGTTTTTTAATTTCTTTTGAAACTGACATTCTATTCGTGGTTTTTGGTGTACATTAAGGATAATGATAATAATACTTAATGTGGAAATTTTAAAAAATGGCTGTTGCTGTGTAGTTTTAAAACTATGGTTGACCTTTTTATAAGATATTTTTGGATGGAACATTCCTTGATTTATTCATTTTTTATTCTATCTAGGTTTAGAACTATATATTTAAGAGCCATTACATCACCCAATAATAATGTAAATATTTTTAACATTTCAAAATTATTATGATTTTATAATATGTTAACGGAGATAATTTCTTGAAATGTTTTTGAGAAAATTACAATACAGAAATAATTTCTTTTATGAACAGTTGTTCAGTCGAGCAACTTGTCAGGTGTCTGCCTGACATAATCATTCTAATAACATAATTCGAAAGAGACCTTCATATTTCGCATTAATTATCTCTATACTAAATTCTCCCAAACACAAGACTCATTTGACAACTGTAGAGTACAAACATAAACGTTTAAATGGCAAGACATGACTACGGAAACTGAATTACACCGAATTACTACCCCCTAATCCTTCTTAAAAATAGAAGCACAACAATAGCGGTTTTATTAAGTGCGCTTTGGCTTAGTGTTTCATTATATTTTGGCAAATTAGTTACCGTCTCACAAAGTACTGCAAGTGTGCAAAGCGACTAATGACAGAAATGCTATTGTAGTTTAGAATTGTTGAGCCAATTATTCCTGGATATACAGATGAAATGCTGCTGTTGCCGTTACAGCTGGCATCATAAATTTCGACAAATATTACGGCTCGGAGGTAAGGGAACTATTAGCAACTCTACACTCTAATGGGATATTATTTACCAAGTGACATTTGTCATGAAAATTAAGTCACAATATTATTTTATTATGAAAAAAAAAAATGTGGAATTGCCAGATGTCTCCATACCTTTCCAGGATGTGCACAGTAATGCATGAAGTCAACTAAACAAATAGGCCCATTTTAACGCTCCTAAAAATTTGTAGGTGTGACCCAGTTATGGGCTGGAATTATGAATTCCTTTCCCAATTAATTTTTCAAATGGTCTGCCATCCTTCAGTCTATATGTATGCACCGGCTGTAATCTTTCAGGGCTTGGGAACAAAAGCGAAAGCGTGGATAGTTCAGCGGTCATTTGATAATCACCCTGCTCTGCTGATGAATGGTTACATTATTTCATCTGGGAAACTCACCCGGCGCGGGTCGGTCGCACTCCGTCAGGGTTTTTTTTTTTTTCTCTTAACCAGTGATTAGTTTGACTGATTTGGTTGCCAACAAACCGAGTAACGATTTAACTTAATTGTTGAGGATGGATTTCTAGTTTTTACCATATTTCATTAATTTCTCATTATATGTGTGTGTGATTTATTAGGAGTGGTCTTTTTTGTCAAAAACTTTATTATGAATCAACATGAACGTTTTATTTTTGTTTTCTCATCCTATTTCATTATGTTTGTCAGTACGCTATTGCCTTTTATTATAGAAGAATATTGTGTTAAACGATGAATTTGTAACTACATTTATCTGACAATTAGTTTCGGGGAACAGGATATGCCTGGGGTAGTTAGGCGAGAGAGAGAGAGAGAGAGAGAGAGAGAGAGAGAGAGAGAGAGAGAGAGAGAAGGGGGGGATCATATGCATGAATTATGTATATTGTATCATTGTTACACTTATATGATTTAGTTGATGATTAAGGACAATTATAGTTGTCAGCCTTTGTAATTGTATCGGTACCCTGCAGTCGGCATTTTAAGAGCTCACAATAAACATCTCAAATTGAGATCACTGTTGTTTCTATTTTTCTTCTGATTGGCCAATGTAAATGCAAAAGCTTCCTATGTTTATTTAGATTCTGGATTGTCGTGATGAACATTAAAAAATTCTGCAAACGAATAGAAACATACAATCAATTATTGAAGTCTTTGAATGATATTTAAGAGTTGAAATACTAGAGCTTAGGCTTTTCAGTGATCAGTATCCAAACAGACATTTGCTTTCAGCTTTAGTGATATCAAATGTGAATATTTATGAGTTCCATAATATAGACAGTTACATAAACGCCAAAATGGACGTTGCAGCTACAAATAACCATTTTATCTTTACCTGTATTAGTTGCTCTTTTTGGATACATATTTCTAAGCTATTGTATTTTAAGCAGCGTTGAATTTTATAAATAGAAATTAAAGAAAGTACAAAATTATTCAAGTGTTATTGCTAAGGAAGAGAAGACGATGGATTGACGAACTAAGAAACTTTACGGGTGTGGACTGGCATAGAAAGACCAGAAACAGATGCAAGTGGAAGGACATGTCTAAGGCCTTTGTTCTGCAGTCAACTAGTACCAGCTCTTGATGATAACTAAGGGACTATGTAAATTTTGTTAAAGATGATGGGCATGTTAATTGAACTGAATTATGAAATGCACTGTTCACTTTTAAGTGTAGATTTCTGAAACAAAGACCCCGGCTTTTCGTGGAGTCATCCATAATTAGTTTCAAATTCCATATTTTATTGGAAGTGATGAATGGTTCGACTCAAATTACAACGAGAATTACAGTAGCGCCCCCCCCCCCACCCCATTTCCAATTACGATAAAGTGGTTTATTGTTTCACGTAGAAATGGTCGCTCACGCTTGGTATTTTTTCTTCATTTTCTCTATCTTCCCAACCCTGTCTGACCACCAAATACATAATCACCACAGAGGTTAAACAATATGCCTGTACCTTAGTTTGCAAAAGCAGTTACTCTCTAGTGAGGCGAGCACGTTACTGTCTGCATCCCGAAATGAGAGAGAGAGAGAGAGAGAGAGAGAGAGAGAGAGAGAGAGAGAGAGTGCCTGGTGAAAAGGAAGTTGTGCTAATTACTGACTTCCCGTTGTATAAAAGTCTGTGAGGTTATTGGCCTTTCAGTCATCAAGTTTTGCAAACTCAAAGTTAATTTTTTAATTGTTTTTATATTCATTCACGATTCATATTTTTATTTTTGCACTGTAGGACAATAGCTTTTGCTCATAAAATTATGTAAGCGTTGAATCCTTTTTACGCCATCGTTAAGTCTTCACCTGATTGAAAGCATTGTAACTTGATACCCTTTTACATGGATGGTTCTACTTTAAGGTGCATTATTTCTAGAAACATTTAGCTACACTGTCGTTATGACAAACTTCATTTATCTTGGATTTATTTATATCTAAGTACTTCGTGTTAGGTGGGGTCACATAAGGTGGAATTTAATGTATTTATTTGTTCATACAAAAATGGCCATTCTTACTGGGCATAAAGTGAAAAAGTTTTTTTTAATGTGGCACCCTGTAGTTAATTACATACCTTGTTTCAAATGAAAATTTTGCTATTTTTGTCTGGAGGAAGAATATGTAATAAATAATACACTTGAAAAATTTTATAATCTCTCTCTCTCTCTCTCTCTCTCTCTCTCTCTCTCCT
>NC_090765.1:24762228-24789452 GCF_036898095.1 Palaemon carinicauda | reverse complement strand
CGGGTCTAGTGAATGAAGTCTAGTGTAGGGAGTACAGCTCAAGTGATGCTCGAGTGTTGAGGCAGAGAGAGATAGATATAAAGCGAGAGAGTGACAGACATATGTGTGTTTGCAAGCTCAGTGGGAAAAAGAATGCTTATATAGGCGTGATAATATTTTATATATGTATATATATATCATTTATTTATTTCCTTATTTCCTCTCCTCACTGGACTATTTTTCCCTATTGGGCCCTTTGAGCTTATAGCATCTTGCTTTTTCCAACTAGGGTTGTAGCTTGGCTAGCAAAATGATAATATATACATATATATATATATATATATATATATATATATATATATATATATATATATATATATATATATATATATATATATATAGATGCATACTAGTGTACGCGATGGTCAAAAATGACGGCTAAATATTTAGATATGCATGTACACGCACCCCCTTCTCACCAGGGTATGACTACTCCCTCTCCCGTCTACCCCAGGGACAGGGAGAGCTAGTGTGACCGGAAAGAAATTACACACACACACTATGTGTATATATATATATATATATATATATATATATTATATATATATATACATATGTATATATATATATATATATATATATATATATATATATATATATATATATATATATATATATATATATATATATATATATATTTATATATACACATAGCCACACACTTGATCTTTATCATATAGGGGAGACTGCCATTTTAAGGCTCACTTTACCAAAAATGCTTAAAGATGGCTGTTTCTATGGACAGATATTAATTATTTAGGTTTGCTTTATGAATGCTAGGAATACGGAAAAGTGCGAGTTAGTTCAATTTTGATATAGGTGAAATTGAAAGAAAACGAATCAAACGAAGAATTGTAAGATTTCCGTGGGTCTCCTTGAAAGGAAAAGTGGCTGAACGAATGAGTAATTGTCCGGAACAAGAGACGCAGATTCAGAGGAGGAAGGAAGAAAAAATGTTATGAGGATAGGTTGGTAGATTCGGAGGTAATTTCTTTGATTGTTATTTGTTTTATAGATATAACAGTTGTTGATGGTAATGACATGAATAGCATGTATAAAGTAAGATATTAAAGAGTTATTATGTTTGTGAAATATTTAGTTCGCCATTTTATGCTGGTTGTTTCTTCTACTTTCTTAAGCATTCTTTGTTTAGCATCTTCATCCTTTTTGCTATTAACCTTATTAACTATATTAATATATTTACGTGTATTTTATAGTGTGTGACAAACTTACCCTTCCCTTTTTATAACATTCATGTGTATTCCTTATTTTGCCGTAGACCATATATTCCCAACGTTCTAAATAAGTGTTCCTTGTTTCGAAGTCAAAGGCCATCCCATTATAAGTATTTATCATAACTGGCTGAGTTCATTGTGATCCCTATTAATTGGAATACTTTGTTGTTCTGTCATTCCTGTTCTTTTTGCACCTTATTTTTTTTTTATCTTTGTTATCGCAATCTACTCTTCCAATATTCTTAACTGAATTACTTTACTCATCCCAAGGGTAATTTGACTTCTGTTTTTTATTCATCTATTTTTTTTATTTTATGTATTTTTTTTTTTTATTCGGTGAGTTTATAAGATTTGTTTTCACTACATTACACCATAGTCATATTGTCAATACGAAACCTTACCATTTCCTTGAGCCTCTTAGAAGAACTTTCTTATAAGGTACTACTTCATTCGGATAGCCTACCGTAACTCTGTGGAACTCTTGACTAAACATAATCTATAGCATCAGTGATTCGCGAATTTTCAATTTCGTGAATGCATTTTTTTTTTAAACCAAAGTACATTCAAGTTGCTGTCTCCTATGTTTTTCTTGTAATTTTTACGGAACTTCCTATTTGCAAAGTGTATGTGTGTGTGTGTGTGTGTGTGTGTGTGTGTGTGTGTGTGTGTGTGTGTGTATACATCCTTTATTCTTTAGTGAGCCCTGTAAATATTTGCATACATACATTCTTATAGCTACTTGCGTGTTGTATTTCAGTGTCATTGTATTTTTATAAGATATATTTACAGTTTAAGAATTGGTTAAAACAGTAAATGTATCGTTTAATCCTGATAGGTAATTAGATAACATTCTTGCAAAGTATTGCATAATGTATCTTTGTAACATTTTCTGACAATGAAGCCAAAACTCAGAACTTTTTTTTTATATATCAATAATATATTTTGTAATAGGTTTGTATTTTTATGTCTTTATGCCTCTCAGTATTTTGCCTAAAGTTTGCCGAGCCATATGTATATGTATTAATTTTATCATTGATAAAGAAAATTTTAAATTTTAAATTTTTACTATATCAGGTTTTATTTTTTAATTTTCCCCCATTTTATAGTATCTTCCTTTTTTCATTACCTTACCTGTAAAACTTTTTCTAAACGGAATCGTTTGTGTGCTCTAAGCAAATATTTTATTTGGTGTTTGTTTTAACCTAATTCAAAAGAATTGAGTTTTCTGCTCAATTATACGGAATAATTATTTTTTTGAGATTTTTACTAATCTACTATATATTTTGCTTAAACCAGATGGTAGTCATATATGTTTATGTAGCTCTAATAATGATCCCTTTAGATTTTGAGTATCGAACAACTTAACTTTGAAATTTAAGTTAATTCTAGCGTTTTGGCCATATCCTCTGTATGGTATTGGTATTTATTATTTATTTTTTTATTCGATGGGTAGCAGTTGCAATCAAAATCCTTTGAATTCTATGTATATAACATTTTATACATTATTAAGCGTTGTCAGTTCAAATTGAGAGACATTTCAATATTTTACAGTTATATGTGTATGTAGAAGGATTAAAGCTGTGCATCTGAAAGAAATGTATCCTGAGGATTTAACCTTTTTAATTATGCTTCCATAAATAAAAACCGACAAAAAATTGCAATCTCCGAGACAGGTTGTTTTGTCATTTCCCAACAACAGCATTTATGATCTCCATTTCTCTTATGACTCGGAAAATGACGCCCCTTGGGAGGCGAAACCCTAGCACACAATCCATCACACACTCCACTCGGTTATCTATTGCCCCTTTTTCCCCCGTCAATTTGCTCGCTCAATTCTGAGATTGCTTTGTCCTAAGCATAGTCTCTCTCTCTCTCTCTCTCTCTCTCTCTCTCTCTCTCTCTCTCTCTCTCTCTCTCTCTCTGCCTTCGAAACTGGAATCCAAGGAAAGGGGTTGGAAGAGCTCGTTCCTTGAAATCCAGTAGGCTATACTTTGATTCACCTAATCAGTGAATAATGTACCAGGTGTTAGTCGACCATTGTGTGTGGCAGTTAGCGTGTAGTTAGTGCCTGTGGCTCCATTAATGTATACCATCGAAATGGAAGGACCTCGATGAAGTAACCGTTCCTATGGGTAGAAAGAATGAATGAAATGTGTGTGTTGAATTACACACACACATATATGTTATATATATATATATATATATATATATATATATATATATATATATATATATATATATATATATATATATATATATATATATATAGTGGGAGAGAGAGAGAGAGAGAGAGAGAGAGAGAGAGAGAGAGAGAGAGAGAGAGAGAGAGAGAGAGAGAGAGAGAGAGAATTTTGGTCATTAATTTAAATCGCAGTTTTGTACTTTGAAATATTAGGACACAATAAGCATTAATATCGAATTCATTATTCATAGGTAATTACTGACTCCCTAAGGAGACTATTTACCTAGAACAAGATATTTACGTTCGAATCCTGTTCAAAGTAGGAGTACATATAACTTAAATTTCGTGCAGTGTGTAAAGTATTCCATATTTACAGTCAATTCGATATTGATTAATTTATTTAAGGTTAATGATCAAAAGTATAAAAATGCTATGTGTAAGGTTAGTGACACACGCACACACACGAATATATATATATATATATATATATATATATATATATATATATATATATATATATATATATATATATATATATATATATTTATTATATAAATATATATAATATATATATATATTATATATATATAAATATATATAATATATATATATATATATATATATATATATATATATATATATATATATGTGTGTGTGTGTGTGTGTGTGTTTGTGTGTGGGTATGTATGTATGTATGTATTTATGTATTATAGCCACGGAAGGGAAAATGAAAAGACTTGAATGGGGTTAGTACTTTCGTCCATTAGGGGCACCAACAGACTCAACAATCGTCCCTAATGGACGAAAGTACAAACTCCAATCAAGTCTCTTCATTTTTCCTTCCGTTGTTATAATACATTTTATATTCATCACGTGTCAACTCTTCGTGATTTCTACACATACACACACACACACACACATATATATATATATATATATATATATATATATATATATATATATATATATATATATATATATATATATATGCATGCGTATACAACTTTTTTTCAATCTGTTCATCCGATGTTGACATTCCTTGTCTGGTACCTCTCTCTCTCTCTCTCTCTCTCTCTCTCTCTCTCTCTCTCTCTCTCTCTCTCTCTCTCTCTCTCTCTCTCTCTCCATATGCGCTGAGACCTCATATGATTATTAATCGGAAAGCCAGAATGCGGTTTCCGTGATAAGACCTTCCTAGACGGCCTCTTAGCAGCCACATAAGACTGATTGACGGCCCTAAGAAATGGCAGGTAGTGATTACTCTGGCTTCGGGCTGATTACTCGGGCTTTGGGGCTGATTACCCAGGGCTTTTGCGGAGATCTACCGACTCTGCTGGGTAGGGAATGCTACTGTTGACTGTCGTAGTACGGGATTATCATCCTGCAATCTCCACTTCATTCATTTTTTACTTTCCAAATCGTTCTGGATTTCCTCTCTTTATCCTCTCTATATCCTCTTGCATTCGGTGGATCACTTTCTTTTGTTTTCGTAGTTTTCCCTTTCTCATATTTCTTCTGCTTTACCTTTTGTTACTTTCTAACAATTTCGCTCTATTTAATTACTGTGCTCTATTTTCATCCTGCACAATCCACTTATTAAAAGTGAGTGACATGTGAAGGGGTTAAAATTGATAACTATTCAAAATTTTTAAATGGATAATTGATAATATAGTTTAATCTGGGAGGGATCGCGTGAGCAGGTTTTGGACTGGTACTCATTCATTATTCAAATTCAAATACATTTGATATAAATTTCTTAGTTTTGTAACAATATCATGTAACCTGTTTTCCTAATTTATTTTTGTTTTTCTCAAGACCGTATGCTCTTTCTTTGAGGCGGCTATAGTGCTCAAAACTTCGTGCATAATATCATAAACGGCTCATTGTGTTGAAGTATATATTCCCTTGGTCCAAGGGAATATATACTCCAACACAGTGAATCCAAGGGAATATATGCTTCAACACAGTGAGTATATTCAACACAGTGAGTCCAAGGGAATATATACTTCAACACAGTGAGTCGTTTATGATATCTTGCACGAAGTTTTGAGCACTTTAGCCGCCTCAAAGAAAGGGCATACTATGGTATATAGTGCTGATATTGTTAAAGCTGTAGTGAAATAGCACAACTGAGCATGCCTGGAAAAATTTTAGGATCCCGAAATCCTGGTTGGCTAGGGAAATTAAGAATGTTGTTCATGGATGCTTCCAAACTCAAAATGTTTGTAAGGATACTAGAAATGTATGTTTTAGGTAAAGATGTTAGTGGAAAGACCAGGAACATCAGCCACATTCAGGTCTAATTAACATGGGACGTTCTCATAAGTTTTTTTATCTGTTTGTACTTTGTAAGATCAGAGTAGAAAAGCTGAAGATATAGGAGTATTATTTTAGAGACATGCAGATCGATTTCGAAGTAGAAAATATTCTTTGGTTCTTAAAAATTTTCATCGAGTATTGGCTAACCAAAAATAAGATGCCAGATTAGGAAGAGATTCTTAAGGTATAGCTCACTGTTCAATGAATTAGTTAGCTCAGACCTCTGGTTTAATTAAAAAAAAAGGTCGAGTCTGATTTCAGACATGACTCTTACAGATCTCTGGATCGCTCCCACGAACAGTTGTGGACAATTTCATTGCAGTTTTTATAATATAAGGTTCAGTTTAACCTTTAATGAACTTCAAATGTTAATCAGACTGTTTCCACAATGGTTACTCGCATTTAGACAAAATGAGGACAATGTTATTTTATTTCTGAAAGCTCATTTGATAATAATGCAACTCAATCAAAGTCATTTATTACTTAGATGCATTTTTTTTTTGCTTGACCTTTATGAATAGCTAAAAAAAAAACAAAATGCGTTATGACATAGTATTGTATTCTGCTTATATTTCGTATTCCTTGGTAGGGGAATACCATTGAAAACTAAATCAGATTGATCGGTTATTGAATAAGAAATGGACGTATTGGCAATAATCGTTATCAACCTTAAAGAGATGTTTATGTGTACGTGAGATAAGCCAAGTAAGCAATTGACCTCTTATTTTTCATAAAAAAATAGCTCACTTTCATCATTGAAGGTTATGAAAAACATTGCATGTATACGGGCCACATCAATTTTCACGTAATTCGAATTTAGAGATTGCTTGCTGATATTGTTGTCTTGCGGATCAAAAAGCATCAGGGTTGCTTGTTGTCGACACTGCTATTTCGTCTTGGCATCCTTGGCATTTTGCACATTAGTCATGGTATATGGGGTGGGTTTAGTTGCGTGTGTGTGTGTGTGTGTGTTTTTTTTTTTTTTTTTTTTTTTACCCATTTATGGAAAGGATTACTTATTGTTAAGTAATTTTTAATGAGTGTGGTGTGTTTTAGGTTATTTTCATAGTGGTCTTGGAATGTGGGTAGCACTGTTAATAATTTTTTTCACGTTTGATTTGTGTCCTGTATACGGGTTGTCAATTTATGGAGAAAGTATTGTTTTTGGTTAAGCAATGATGTTTATATAATTTTTTTTATCATAAGTTAGATATTTGTTATGGAAACCTTCTAGGCAAATTAATTTTCTTTGTGTCAAATGCTATGATTATGGGAGCATGAATGTTGGTAGACAGGGAGTTTTATCTGGATGTAAAATTGATGATATTTTTTTTCCTTTTTTTCTAATAACACATGTAAAGTAGTTTAGTAAAGGATATATTGATTTTCACATTTCCATGTTTTGGTTGGTTGTTGGTAATCGAGATTTGTGTATATATATATATATATATATATATATATATATATATATATATATATATATATATATATATATATATATATATATATATATATATATATATATATATATATATATATACATTTTCATGTTTTGGTTAGTTGTTGGTATTCGAGATTTGTATGTATGTAAATATATATATATATATATATATATATATATATATATATATATATATATATATATATATATATATATATATATATATATATATATTTGTTTGTATAAAAAACACACAGTAGTAATGATAATTTTACTGCTAAGAAAATATTGTCACCAAATTTTGAACCCCTGAAATGTGTACCTCATCATTCTAAACGCTCATTAGGAACAACATTTACTTGTTCGTAAGTCTTTGTTTTAATATTTTAGTACTAACATTATGAATCAATTTTAGTATATACATTTTTCTTATACGTAGTTTCAATTGTTCTTCGAGTTGAAGTTCATTTATGTAAATTTTATCCATTAACCCTATGTATTTTCTCGATAAATGTAAATATGTAGCCTATGACAAAAAATGGCCATTATTTTGTTATTGTAGCAGGTAGGATGTATTAGAATGTTTACTTTATGTTTTGAAGTTATTTGATTCACGAAACTAAAGAAATTATCCATCTTCTGCTTGCTCACCAATTGTTTAAATAAATATTTCAAGGATTTGGTCCAGACAGCTAGAATTGAAGTAATTTTAAAGTTTTACCTTTACTAGATTTGTGTATCTTGTCATTTTATCATACATTATTCATGGATGATTTTGGTAGAAGTAATCGATCAAGTCATTCAGGCTTAAAAGGAGTATTATATCATCATAAATCTGTATTTTTATTCAACGACTTTACTGAAATGTTATTAAATGTGAATGATGTCTAGAAACGCTTTAATGTCTGTGACGTGTTTGCGAATGCAATTCGTGGATATTTTGGTGTTCGTGGTATAATTACGATATCGATATTGGGGAAAAATATACATTTGTTTTCATTATATCCGTTCTTTTAATGGTCATGGTTGAATCATGCACTCGTTTTAATTTTTACTCTTACTGACGCACTGTGAAAGGCTTTGGTGCCGATTTGCATGCGCTGGAGTGCGGCGGATACGTGCTTTGCAAGCGCATCTGAAAGATCTGCTTATACATGTGTGTAAGTATGCGGAAGATCTGACAAGTTCTGCGCGCCGCAATTTCGCTTTCCGTTTTGTCATATGAAACGAAGAGCTTCTTTGCAGAGTTGAATCCGGAACCTCAACACGTTGGACACGCTTGGAAAGAGCCTGGGTTTATTGAGGATTTTCTTTCGAGTGTATCACAGATGAGAGAGAGAGAGAGAGAGAGAGAGAGAGAGAGAGAGAGAGAGAGAGAGAGAGAGAGAGAGAGAGAGAGAGAGAGAGAGAGAGAGAGAAACATTCCTTATTATATCAGTACCTCAATGATGTATTTTTTTATTTCCTGATCAGTCTAGATATAACTGATTTAGACAGACCATCAAGACTATTGCTCAAAGCGTAATTCAAGTTTCACACTGCGCAGTAAATAATGAATAGATGAAAGAGGCGTATGATATGGTTGGGGGAGGGATCGGGGTCACTTTTAAGTAATTGAATCATTGGAGGACCTGAGTAATTGCAGCACACGACACGGAGTGACGAAGCCCCGCAGCAATTAAAACGAGAAAAAGAAAATAAGAACTTGTGGAAGTTGAGATCATCTCATGACTTCTCCAAATGACGAGGAGGCAACAAGAGAAGAAAAAGAAGGAAGGGGGTAGAGGATGAGAGAAGAGAAAGAGACCTTTAGAAAAAGATGTGGGATGAAGAAATTGAAGAGAATTTGGGGGGTTAGGGGGAGAACGAGATTTTAGAATGATCATCCAGCTCACTCAAAGCTGTCAAGTTGTCACTCATTTCTCCGTGGAAAAAACCTTTCCGGTTGCCTCTCATCACACCAATCTACTTCTCTCTCTCTCTCTCTCTCTCTCTCTCTCTCTCTCTCTCTCTCTCTCTCTCTCTCTCGATGAGATGGTTGACACTGCGGATGAAGCCGTTATTCGCCCTGTTTTTCTATGTTTCTCTAAGACCGAAGGATAACCTGTGGTCGGTGTTTCCCACAGGGGATTTTATTTTTTTAGGAGACTTAGAATTTTCCTGAAGAGCCACCACTTTTTATTGTTATTGTCTGTCTTGTTTTACTCATCTCGATTTCAGACGTATTTCTCTATTTTTCATTTCTCGCGTTAAACTTAATACTTGGTAGGTCCTAATATTGATGGTTTCTTTAACGTTTTGTTTAATTTATGACTATACAGACATACACACACATATATGTATAGGTATATATATATATATATATATATATATATATATATATGTATGTATATATATATATATATATATATATATATATATATATATATATATACCTATACATATATGTGTATAGTCATAAATTAAACAAAACGTTAAAGAAGGTATATATATATATATATATATATATATATATATATATATATATATATATATATATATATATATATGTATATGCATCTTTTACGCCAGTAGGAAATATATACCTACTAATTTATCGTTTTTGGTAAGGTGTAGCTATGCTGGAAAGAACGTGCGCTTAGCAATCTCTTTCCAAAAGGATATCTAAGAACATTTCAATATCCGATATAGCTATCTTCCCAAATAGGAAAAAGAGAATTGTCACATGCATCATGTACACACACTCACCCACACACCCAATCATATATATATATATATATATATATATATATATATATATATATATATATATATATATATACATATATATATATGTATATATATATATATACACACACACATATATATACGTATATGTGTATATATATATATATATATATATATATATATATATATATATATATATATATATATATATATACGTATATATATATATACAGTATATTATATAATGTATATAATGTATAAATGAGCCATCATCATCATCAGCCGTTACTAGTCCTCTGCAGAACGAAGGTTTCATGCATGTCCTTCCACTCGTGTCTGTTTATGGCAATTCTATACCAGTTTCTACCGGCAGATTTTGTTAGCTCGTCAATCCATCCTCTTCTCCTTCCCCTGCTTCGTTTGCAATCTCTAAGGACCCATTTTGTTATTCTTACTGTCCATCTATTATTTGTCATGTGGCATTCTCATTATATGCCCTGCCCATGTCCATATCTATATTTTGCATGTTGTTCTAATATTCTCAACTTTAGTTTGCTCTTGTATCCATGTTCCTCTTCTTTTTCAGTGTTATTCCTAATGTTATTCTTTGCATTCCTCTTCAATTAGTAACCAGCTCATGTTCTTAGGCTTTTGCAAGGCTCAAATATTCTGATGCATAAGTTAATATTGGTAGGTCCATTTGATTAATAACTTTTCTTTTCAGAGCAAGTGCCATTTTACTGCTCATAAACACATTTTATTTACCAAAAGCTCTCCATCCCATGCTTATCTTTCTTTTAATTTTGGTCTCATACGGTCTGTTTTAAGTTCTTATATTCATTAACAATCTCTAGAGGGTCGTCCATAATCGTTATGTGGTGGCTCTGCAATTTCATTGAACATTAGTTTTACTCATATTTATTTCCTGTTTTTCATTTATGCTTTCTTCATTCAAATCTCCTATCAGCTTTTGAAATCCATCCCATGATACACTAAACAGAACTAAGCTATCGTCAAAGCTCACGTTGTTAAGGTATTCTTACATTTTCCCAGTTAAATTCATTAAAACTTTTTCTAGGCACGCTGTGAATAATCTAGATGGGGTCTCCCTATCTAGTTCCTTTCTCAATATATATATATATATAAATATATATATATATATATATATATATATATATATATATATATATATATATATATATATATATATACACATATGTATGTATATATACATATATGTGTATTTATTTATTCATTCATTGAAAGGACCCTTCACTATCAAACAGAGAAAGCAATCAGAAGAGGATAAACGAATATAGATTCCCTTCATCGTTCATTGTGAATTATTGTAATGTTTGAAAACAAATATTTGAAAACTTGGGATTCTTTTGACATGCCCTCTTGAGACCATTATTGATATCTTTAGCTCGGAAATTATTGTTGACTTTGATGTCAAGCACGTTGTTTTCTTTAAGTGAAATAACGGCTGGTAAAGGTTATTTTTTGTATCATTTCAATTTTTTATTTAATTTATAATTATTTCAAAGACACCTTTAGGGATTCTGGAGGGAATCTGGGCTTTTCGTTTCAGCATTCTTTCATTTTATATGTTGAGATCTATGCTTATGCTAAAGCTTAAGCTTTCACTCTTGGATCAGCTTCCCCTTTATCCTTTCAGGAATTTAACATTTTGATTAGTATTCTTTTATTTGTTGATTTTGCACATTAATCATTTGAAAGTAATTTTTATAATTTTTATTTTAATTGCCTTTTATATGGTGGTCACTAAAGTTATAACTGTACTGGTATGATATATGTGACTGTGACCTATCACCAGTGGTGGTAAAAGGTGTGGTGGGGGACGCGGTTGATAGCCATAGTGAGACATCTCGTCCAACATTAATAGACCATTTTTTTTATATAAATTGCGATTCTGAAAGTTAGATTGTTTTTCTTCCCTTGATGTCGAAGGTGAAAATGTTAAGAATTTTCCTTTTTCAATTTTTCAAATCTGAAATTCAGTATTTTATGACAGATTCATAGAAAAAACTTGAAAATTATCTGAAATTAGGCATAATATGGCAATAAATTTGTATGGTAAGGATCATGCTAATGTGTTTTAATTATCTTTAAGGATTCTATAAGTAACATGAAATTTTTATCAATTACATGATGTACCATGTGTGTTCGTGCGTACAAAAAAAAAATGTAATGATCCTAAATCCTGTTCTTCGTTTGAGGACACTTAGTATAAATTGAGATATGCTTTGCATAAATTATTAACTGAATTCTCTGAATGTCATTTTAGATTTTCCCCTTTCCTGTCAAGTAATACATAGCGAAATAATACAAAATGTCTTAAATGAAGCGTGTCGGCCATTACAATAACCTTGCAAAAATTTATTATAAGTTAAAAAGTTTAACCAGTGAAACCTAAATGTTTGCACCAAACAAAGAGGTATCGTATATTTTTAATCCAAGGTTTATTTTATCCTGAGGGCGATTATAAAGAGTTTACAAAGGTTATATCAGGTGGAAATGCTAACACAGGAGGGGGTAAAGATCTGATGAATATCCAAATGAAGGACAAAGACAAAATGTGGATTTAAGGCTCAGTATATTCCCTGTCAAGATTATGAAACATAGCCAGTCAAATTTCATGAAAAAGAAGTAACAATTATAGTCCATTTCTTTTAGCAAGGCATATTTGCACCGACTCGCAGTGGTGCCCTTTTAGCTTGGAAAAGTTTCCTGATCGCTGATTGGTTAGAATTATCTTGTCCAACCAATCAGCGATCAGGAAACTTTTCCGAGTTAAAAGGGCACCGCTGCGAGTCGGTGCAAATATGCCTCGCTAAAAGAAATGGACTATAGTTGTTATCTTGATACAAACAGTGTTTGAGAAAGCCAGAGAACATTATACGTTCTAAGGTTTATTAAATACAACACTGATTTGCCTCAGAAAATGATGATCAAGATTATAACAGTATGAATCATAATAAACCATATTCACTTGTAGAAGATAATGTATTTTGCTGTAATCAGCATCAATGAAGCTTTTAACTGAGTTATATAGACTTGATTATCCATATTTGGAATCCACAACAACTTGAAAGCATACTAAGCCCTTGTCGCTGAATATGATACGTGGTTATTCGAATGAGGAGTTTGTAACATAGAAATGTGTTCTATAAGGAATGGGATCATAATACTGTATGACCCCATCAAAATATGTAGTTTTTGATCTTGTCAAATTGGAGTATTCCTTTAGTTAAAATCACGTTCGATTGATTAAGACGTGAAAATGAACTAGCTCAACTAATTTCAGACATTATTATTATTATTATTATTATTATTATTATTATTATTATTATTATTATTATTATTATTACTTGCTAAGCCACAACCCTGGTTGGAAAAGCAGGATGCTATAAGCCAAGGGGCTCCAACAGGGAAAGTAGCTCAGTGAGGAAAGGAAACAAGGAAAAATAAAATATATCAAAATATATAAAAACTTTAACAAAACAAGAGGAAGAGAAATAAGATATAAGATAAAAGTGTGCCTGAGTGTACCCTCAAGCAAGAGAACTCTAACCCAAGACAGTGGAAGACCATGGTACAGAGGCTATGGCACTACCCAAGATTAGAGAACAATGGTTTGATTTTGGAGTGTCCTTCTCCTAGAAGAGCTGCTTACCATAGCTAAAGAGTCCCTTCTACCCTAACAAAGAGGAAAGAGGCCACTGAACAATTACAGTGCAGTAAGAAGAATTGCCTACTTCTAATGCATATTTAGTAATAGAAAGGATCAAGAAGTTCTTTATACGGAGCAAATTTAACCCTAAGAAAGGAGATACTGATGAAAGTATCTTATAACGCATAGGACTTGAATTCCAGGAAATGTAATTCCTTATAATGGAATGACTAACCCGTGAAATGCAATCGTCACGGCAGAGGAATATGAATTGTAGATTCTACAGATTACATTAAGATGAGTTCATTCCAAAATCCATCAAAGTCTTCCAAGGCCTACAACCTCATTAATGGAGATTAGGATATAGCAAGGTCCGGTTACATATTCATGTGGAAATTAGTGCATAAATATTGCTATCGAACAGTTCAATCTGTGCTTCGTTTTGTTTGTTGGTCTATTTTATCTACGTGAAGATCAGTCATTTCAACCAACACTGATTGCATTTCTGTCATTAGTTGTCAACCTGATTACTGAATATCCAACTATACTGAAATGCAACAAATAGTTCCAGTTAATGGTAATGGATTTGAAGTTGTGTATCGGGCAGGGTTAAGATAATTTCCAGAATGTAACTTGTCATTTTATTTCTTTAATTTCCTCTTCCATCCTTCGCCTCTAGGCCATCTTTTATTACTTCTTCTCTCTTCCCTCCTATAACTTACATTATATTTTTATCCTTTTCCCCTACTTATATTTTTTTTCTCCCTCTCAAAGTCCTTTCGTAATATTTTACCTTTACTGTCTCCTTCACGGTCTGTCCACGTACTCATTCTCGAGGTTGTCTCTCCTCTCCATCGCTCGTTCCTCTGGAAGACTCTCCCGTCAAACTATCATGTCCTTCCTCCTCCCACCCTCCCTTCCTCGCACATCACTCCACTCATTTCTCCCGATCTCTCCCCTCCCCCCTTCCCCTAACCTTCATCCATCATGGGGTTGATTTCATCATCGGCGTCTTATCAGTGTCCTTCAGACTTCATCATCCGGGCATTGCAATGCCAGGAGCGACCATCCTTCGCACGTCATCATCCACTTGTGTGAAATTTCATGAGTGTGGAATGTAGGAGAGAGAGAATGGTGATAGGTTGGGAGGAAGAAGTAGAAGATGAGGAAGGAGAAGTGAGTGTTTTGGAAGGGGTGCGGGTTGAGAAAATGAAAGCTAAATGAGATTTCATATCACTGAAGAGACACGAGACGCCTTGATAGATTAAAGCGACAAAGTTGCCGCTGGTGTTCCGAGCCGCTGTTGCTGACGTTAATGTGACCGGAAAAACATGAGATTAGTCAAGTAATATTTTTTTATGGGAAATAACGGCCTTTGGAAAGAGACGATAATAAATAGGAAGTTATAACATTACTAAATTACATTTTTAATTTTCGCTCAGGAGGCAGCGACCCCAATGGCGATGTTGTAATGATGATAACAAATACCATCATGAAATTCATAATGATGCCGATATTGATATCACTCATCATTATCATAAATGCGCCAAATGAGAAAGAGCAGAAGACTTGCTAAGAAATGAATAGATTGAGGATATATACTGTATGTATTTCGATGTCCCCTGTTCATTTACCAGCGCGGAATTCAATCCCTCCTTACTTGAATAGGATTGCTTTTCTTCCGAAATGAATAGCGTTCATTTGTCCGTGTGGTTTTGGTGGAAAAATTGAATGAAAGGAGATTCTCCTGATAACCAATCTATTGGGATGAATAGAAACGTTTCCGAGAAATAACCTAGGAAATAAGGGACCTTGCCAACAGAGAGGAAGACGGTGCGCTAGAATTAATGGGGACGGAGAGATAATGAATCTCTCTCTCTCTCTCTCTCTCTCTCTCTCTCTCTCTCTCTCTCTCTTGTAAGACCACGAGCTTTGCATAATCCTTCAATCCCTTTCAGTCTATCAACAAGAGACCGTATCTATACGTTAAATCGCTTTGGACCATTCGTTATAATTTACGTGCAGTATTGCAGTTCCTAATACTATTGTAATTGTCTCTTAAGTCTTTATAGATATTATGTTCCTTCAGCTATGGTATTCTCAATTTAATTCCAGTTCGTCAACCTCAAATACAGTAATTTGTTACATGTATAACGTAAATAGGCCTTGGTTAGTTTAGCTCGAGTTAGGCTTAAACCAGCACTGGCGTTTACCCATAGACGTGATAAATTGTACAGTTGGCTTCCTCGATTCCGGTACATTTACACGGGAAGCTAAGGAGAAGTCTGACAACTGTTCATTTTAGCGGACAACGGTGTGTTTAGCAAAAGATGAACTGTTTGCAACGCTGCCTGTAAAACAAAGTCGGTGGATCAGAACAGTATTAAATAATGTTTCGATTTAAATTTTATCCATTAATTTAATTCAAGAAAACATGCTGAAAACTCGAAAAGTGATGACTTAAAGTAATTGATGTCGCAACAGCTTTAGTTTTTAATGAAAATTGCATAAAAGAAAGATTATATCCAAAGATATATATATATATATATATATATATATATATATATATATATATATATATATATATATATATATATATATATATATATATATTATTCATACACGATTTCAGGGGAATAATAGGATTTCAAATATAACGGTGATATCAAATTTAAGGTATCCTCTTGATTAATCCAAACCAAACGTTATTGTGATTTTCTAAATAAGGACTTACTTCGTTAGAAACCAGTTTACCAGAAAACTAAGACTGATTTAAGCATTTTCTCTTTTACAGCATATGAGGTGTTCCAACTTCCCCCCCCCCCCCTTTTTTTTTTTTTTTTTTTTTTTTAAAGAATCCGGGTTATCTCAGTTACAACAAAAACTCAGGTGATGACGACAATTGCGCACTGATGAATTCTATCGTTTCGTGGTAATCCATCATCATCTCCTACGCCTATTGACGCTAAGGGCCTCGGTTAGATTTTGCCTGTCGTCTCTATCTTAAGCTTTAAATTCAATACTTCTCCATTCATCATCTCCTACTTCGCGCTTCATAGTCCGCAGCCATATAGGCCTGGGTCTTCCAACTCTTCTAGTGCCTTGTGGAGCCTAGCTGAATGTTTGGTGAACTAATCTCTCTTGGGGAGTGCGAAGAGCATGCCCAAATCATCTTCATTTACCCCTCTTCATGATCTCATCCACACTCCTGTATTTTGTTTCATCTCCCTGATGACGCTTTCCATATAGAGTTTGTAAGAATCCTTGTAGTATATGGTGTAAGGGTTTGAAGTTTTGAATATATTAAAATATCATAGTTAATTCTACATTAGCTAACTTCGCTGTACCTCTAACCAGTGCAATTATCTATTATTTACTGTGAATAAACTGCACAGACATGACCTGTAACCTAGTATGAACTGCAACCAAGGAATCTAGCCTAACGTATTTAACTAATAGAGATAGAGGCAAAATCGATCAAAAGTGTATATATTCGATATCTTTTGCAAATATCACCACTGAATTCTTCACTTTTTGACTGAAGGCACATCACTTCTGGACTAACGATGGGAACCATTTTTTTAATCTCAATGTCAATATTAGTATATAAAGAAGTATTAGAAAGTATGGCAGTATGTCGAAATCTAGGAACTTCCTGAATGAAAGCTGTATCAGTAAGAATATTCATCATCCAACTGGCATATCAGAGTTAAACTCGTTCATATCAGATATATACATTGGAAAAACACTTAGGATTGTCTTGCAAATTACTGATTAATTCTAAAATAGTGGGAATTTTGTTTTATCTGAGCACCTAAGAAACCAGGAGAACTATCTGCCTTTAGATAAAATCAAAATCTTAATAGTTCAACAAAGAAGCTATATTTTCATGTTGGTTTTCTTAGAAGTTTTCATTTCATACTTTTTTTGGCATTATCTTACAAACATTGTAATATAGAACTATACAGAGATATAGGTGTATTATCTTAGACCTCGGTGATAGCATATGTCAGAATATTATGAAATTATTTGTTATTCGTATTTAGGAGAAGCAAATCATGATAGACATAGGAACATCATCAGGTTTCGTTAACGGTCTGCAAAAGAACACTGTAAAAGTAACACCTGTTATTAAACTGTCCAGACTGTTGTTGCTAAATTGCACGTTTCCATCCACTTTGTAATGCTCTCTCTCTCTCTCTCTCTCTCTCTCTCTCTCTCTCTCTCTCTCTCTCTCTCATTTGATATTCCTTGCGTATATTCATACCTGCCCAAACTTATCTGTATCCAATCGCCTTTAGCGCGGTAATTATTCATCGTCCCTCTTTCCACCGTCATTAGTGTCATTCTTGTCATGATGGTTGACTTAATCGTTAAGGAGAGAGGGGGAAATGGAGGAGGCACAAACTCATGCGCGCCCTCGCGTACACACACACACACACACACATATATATATATATATATATACACACTATATATATGAATGTATATTATATATATATGATAATAATAATAATAATAATAATAATAATAATAATAATAATAATAATAATAATAATAATAATAATATGGGTTTGCTGCACGTTTCCATATAAGCGACAGAGAAATTAGCTTCATATTTCAATGCGACCACTGATCTTATTCGATAGGATCAATCTAATCTTGTTTTCCAACATTGTTAATATTGCCGGGAGAGATCATATCTAATAGCCAAATATGTATTATTATTCTAAACCTTATTAACATATCTCCTTTTGACCATAAGTAGATTGGTTTAGTACATTCTCTTCTATGTATTTGTTTCCTATTGTTACCAACAGGGTTCAGACATAGTTCGTTTTCAAATTTTATTTTATCAATTCATCTTTAGGGTAAGGAATGATATTTTTCTTATTATGGTATCATTCTCTCTCTCTCTCTCTCTCTCTCTCTCTCTCTCTCTCTCTCTCTCTCTCACGTTCTTTCGCTTCTTGATATAAATTTTCAATTCCGTTATCGTTAATATATGATATTAATCAATCACAATTTTATCATGTTTGAGCATAGATTTTGCAAATAGAAAATTGTGTAATTTTCATCAAAGTCGTTAAATATTTCATTCTCTCGGAAAAAGTCAAAGAAGATACGATAATTGGTGTATATATATATATATATATATACATATATGCGTCTGTGTATACAGTATATATATATATATATATATATATAGAGAGAGAGAGAGAGAGAGAGAGAGAGAGAGAGAGCATGCTAAATTTTTCATTAAAGGAGTAATACCAGAAATTGATTGACGTCGGATTCTCAGCGGGTCTTTCTGGTTATATTTAGTCACTGCCAGGGTACAGGACTCACTCCCACTAGCAATTTAACGGACCGTTCAACACACTAAATTAATATTTCCTGAAAGTTCAAGCATATTAGTACAAATAACTTGCAAAAATAACTTCTGACATTTTAATTGTAATTATATACCCCTAGTGTCAAAACTTGGCGGTGCTCTAAATTTGGAATAATGAAAAAACTAAGCAAACATACTATTACATGAGAGCTATAGACGTTATTTTGCTTTGCAATATCGAGACATGTATTATCGTTTTGTATAATGTGGGCTCCCTCGTATGCACATTTATGAAGTTCGGATTAAAATGTCAGCGTGAGCTTCCTTGCAAGAGTTGATATATTCGGATAGTTACTCATGGCTAATATCAAGTCTTTTAACGTTCGCCAGGAGAAAATGTTGGAGAAGAATTGTCTGCAATTTATTACGACTTTTATGGCTTTATAACGGAAGCCGCAAATAAATTAGATTGTCTTTTTGCGTCAGTAGTCTTGGGAAGCGTGAGATTATTGTAGTATTTAGTATTTTACGGTTATTTTTTATACTATTTTCTTATATATGCACCAATGGTACAGGTACACCAGTTCTCATATGAAGTCCTGGATCGAATAATGATAATAGAATTAAGAAAGAATTGGGTTGAAGATTATGAACATATCTTACTGCACAGAGTCAAGGAAAAAGGGAGCTAGTGATCATTAATTTTCATTCCATCGTTTATTGGTTCAGTATTCATCGTATTGTGTTCGAATCATAGTTCCTGTAGTTATGGTAATAATTAAGGAAATGCAGCAATGCTCTACTAGTATGTGTTGGATGAACATGCCTGTTGATCATTTTTTTTTAATTCCTTTTTGAAAAGACTTTTATGAAATTATAAAACCTGTTGGTATTACAGAATTAGCTATTGATCATTTTCCTCGATTAATGATAAGGAACAAAGATAAGGTGCTTTTCAAATGATGTATAATTGTCTTATCTTTCATCATTATCCATGATTTATGTCATCATTATTACGTGTGATGACAGTTGATTATAAAATATTGTAGAATTTATACTGACTATTTTACATTACTCGAGTACCATAATTCTTTGCCCAGTCAAAGGCCATTGTTTAGGTGTGCTTTTGTATCTTGATAGCATTTTTTATCTCTCTCTCTCTCTCTCTCTCTCTCTCTCTCTCTCTCTCTCTAGTTTTTCTTGTTAACTAATTTTACCCAGATTAGTATTATCATTCCTTTTATATATTTTTCCTCTTAATACACACACACAGATATATATATATATATATATACATACACAGTATATATGTGTGTGTGTATATGTATATATATATGTATATATATATATATATATATATGTGTGTGTGTGTGTATGTGTGTGTATATGCATATATGTCTGTATGTGTATTTGTGTATGCGTTGTCTTTGACAAATGTTAGTATTAAAAGTGTTGTAGTTAAGAATTTTACAATATATTTGGATCTTTTAGCTCGTTTAAAACAAGCGAAAAATAAAAGCCTACTGGAACAAGGACATATACGAATATGAAAATGTTATTTTGAAATTATGTTTTATGAACCTCTACCTAAATAATGGAAAAAAAGAGATTTGCAGTAATGGTTGTATTAGGATATATATTCCATTTGTATTATTATCATTTTTGCAGTTGCTGTTTTTATTCCAGCTGTCATTTTTCTCCTTTAAAATACTAGTTCTCTGCATTGGCCTGATTGCCAGATGAGTTAGTTAGGAAGGATGGGTGTTGAACCACGGTTACCTATCCAAGAATGATGTGAGAAACTTGTGTAACCTCGTATTGTAGACGAACAGCATATTATTATTATAATTATTGTTATTATTATTATTATTATTATTATTATTATTATTATTATTATTATTATTATTATTATTATTATTATTGGGGCTATCATTAGAAAATTCTATACGATAGGTTTTCATGTAGTACGTATGTGTAGTTAACTTTTCTTGTTTGATTTATTCTTAAGTCAGCAAGAACCACGATGCTTCACGTGAGAAAGTATTCCCTCTGCATTTTTTTTTTTTTTGTAATGGTTCAAATATAGTGAAAGATGAAATTGTCATTAACGTAAAAACAAATTTTTTTTATTTTTATTTTTTATTTTACTAAAAGTTTAATCACGAATATTATAAGATGGGATACTACTGTTAGAATGTTATTTTTTACTCCAATTCATGCCCAATATGTTTATTTATTTACATGCATTTATAAAACCTTCTTTGCTGCTATTTCATTCGTCTTTTTCATTTAATTTCTGGTATAGCCTTATGATTCATTCCCCGGTCAACCTCCCAACACCTTCCAATTCAGTCACGAAAACAAACCATTGGTCTAATTGAGGAAATTATTGGATGCCTTTTTGATGATGGGTATGTGGTTTTAGGGGTTGCTGTGATGGAAGTGGCGCTCTCTCTCTCTCTCTCTCTCTCTCTCTCTCTCTCTCTCTCTCTCTCTCTCTCTCTCTACTGTATGTTGAATCCATTAGAACACGATATATAATTTGATGCGTGAATATATATGTTTTTTTTTCTTAACTTCTTTTTGCAAACTTTTTCAAATTCTTCATTTATTTCTCTACATCACTAATTACCACTGTATAAACTTTAAATGTCTAAGTATTATTTCACATGTCATTCATGAATTATATTTAGCAGTTCAGCACCTGCATATCTCAAACTACTGATAACTATTCGTAGTACTGTCCTTTTCTTATTTATACACCTTTCTCCATAAAATCTTCCAATTTTTCTCTATAGATTTTCTTTTTTTTCCAAATGTCCAAAACTTCCTACATATTGCCTCCCTATTGATTTTGTCTCGAGATACTGTAGGTTCTAGTCTGCCACATACAGTTTTCATTTTAATTTCAAACTACTCAATTGACTCTTAACAAACATTGATCCACTCACCAACATGTAAACTCTCATATTTCCTCTTTATCCGTTTATCAACCATTTTACTTTTTCAAAATCTTGCCATGTATTTCCTGCTATACAATATATAACAAGGGACTAAACTATTAAACTGCAAATTTTTGGAACCACGCACGTTCTTAAACTATGGCTCACAAGTTCACCTACCTTGAAGTAGATACATGCATATGATGGGGTCAAAGAAATGTGCAATGGGCAAAGCGCGCTCGTAAAGACTTGTTGAGGTACAATAAGGCTGAACTCCTCTGGGGCCACCCTCTTCAAGGGGAAAATGTATATAGTAATAGGCACAGACCCTAGAAACCTAATATGAAATATTACTGAAATCTGACAGGAAACTACATTCGATAGCCATCTCGTCTCTGGGATGAGTATTATATTGACACACACACACACACACACACACATATATATATATATATATATGCATGTGTGTGTGTGTGTATATATATATATATATATATATTAGATTAAGAATGACCATCAATGCATTTTCATGGATAGGAAGTAATTCACTTACACAAATGTTTCAGGACTTTACGGACTTGTAATAGTAGTAATTTAGATATATGAATTTAACAACATAGTTGCAGTTACCTCATCGTTGCACGTTAGTAGCCCATTGCAATAGGACTTTACAGTAATACCAGAAAATTATTATTCCTTGAAGGCACAGCGTCATTTTCCTTAATATTACTACATAATACCACTCATTGCTGTCAATTATCCTCCTATTTTCATTAATTTATCTCTCTCTCTCTCTCTCTCTCTCTCTCTCTCTCTCTCTCTCTCTTTTAATTTAGTGGTCGGTCATGTCAGAAATTCCCAAGTTTTGACAACTACTACACACACGAATGCTATTCTTGATCTTATCGATATTAGAAGAGATGAAGACCTGTGTTTAATGTAAAAATCAAAAGACATTTTTAATATTAGTTAGCTTCTTAACACTAGGTATTTGATAGGAACAGAAGTGAACACGTTTGTTTGAGTAGGCTTTAACTTACTATGTTTTCTGAACTCTGAAGAAGCTAAATAAGGAATCTTTAGTAAATCGAAGGTATGTAGCTCAGTGTTAGTATGAAATCACATACTTTTTTTCAGCTTCCGTTGATGCATATAATGGTTCTTTTATTCTATAGGATTTCATATTTTCCTTTTGCGTTTTGCGTTGCTCTTTTCATTTTTTAAGATTTGAATATTTTTCTTCCTTTATTCGGAATGTACCTGTAAACGTGTACGCCTTAGGTTTATTTTTTATGGCAATTTAGCTGTTGCCCTCCTGGCTGCAATGTTGTGATCCTCTATTTCGTTCTTTTGGACAGGTTGTGTTGCCCATACATAAAGATATATTTTTTCCAACGGCACAGATTAATTTATGCTCCATGGGTCCATAAGATCGAACCTTTTTAGACAGGACCACGCCCATGTTGTCTGATCATTCCTCCCAGAATAACTATGCTGGTACGTCGGAGATGTCAGATTAATGCCTGATAATTCAGAAGGTACCAATTTCCTCCCTCCTCCTAGACGTCAGACCCTGAAATACATCTGCATGAGTAAACAAACATTAAAGATGGATGCTTCAAACTTTCATGGGATGAGGTTATAGATATTTTCATAAACGTGAAAGTGTTGAAAGGAAGGTTACAAATATTAAAATTCCTGTATATGTGTGTGGTTAGGTCATCGGAATGTGTGTGTATATATATATATATATATATAATATATATATATATATGTGTGTGTGTGTGTATATATATATATATATATATACATACACATATATGAATATATATATATATATATATACACATATACATATATATACATACATCATTCTTTTTTTTCATAGTCGCAATGCTTCTTGGCGTTTATTTTAGAGAATTTAAGTAGAAAAGATCGATATTTCAGATTCCCCTTCGCTCTTTTATTAACATTGTTAAACACGTTTGTTCGATTCAGTGCAAATCTGTAATTGGACCACTAAGGATAATGACGTGACGTCAGAAGCTCCGAGGACCGATTAGATCTTTGAATACGTGATAGCGTCTTCACTAATCCCCCCTCCCCCTGCCCCTCCCCCACTAAAACCTTCTCCGCCCAAGATGATGATCGGTTCTTAATGAATATGATATCGATGAAAGACTGGAGACCCTTCATCCCTTTCTTTTTTTCTTTTCCCTTTTATTTCTTTTTCTTCTTAGCTTGATTTTACATCCTTCTCTTGGAAAGTGTGAGTGATTAATTTGGAAACGGTAAAATGTTAGAAGAAAAGTTTCACGAACTTCAGGCATTTTCAGTTTAGTGCAAGTGATGAATTATTGTCTTCCCTTTGCTCTTTCGTTCTCCTAGGGAGTCATATTTACATAACTTTTAGAAATAATCATAGTTTTATATTTTATATACATCTATCTATCTATCTATAGATAAAGGAATTTTGCAGCCATCTATAAAGTTCATTATCTCTGTAAATAGATAAGGAAAATGAAAAACACATCCTTGGCAGAATGAGTCACAATCAGTCCTTCCATTTTGACTGTTAATTTTGTGTTAACGTGATTCTTATTGCCTTATCGCCTCACAATGATATTAACTTGGCATGGCTGACAAAAAAGCTATCGTTTATAAATAGAAGCTCATGTCCCAGTTTGTTTTCTTTTTTACCACCCATTATCATTTTTTTTTTTTTTTTTTTTTTTTTTATATTGGGCAGCAAGACATATCTTACCTTGATCACCATACACCTACCAATATTAACAAGATGACTCTTATCATGATATCACTTGTACCAAGTATTGTAGTATCGTTCTTTTCTCCTTGCCCCAAACCTAGCCTTACACCATACTAACTGCTGACTATCACTTTGAATTCACATACCTCTTCACGCCCTATTTGAAACAAAACTACACCCTGGCTTTCAGCTAAACTGACCATCATCATATACCTTATATGTATTGACTTTGCTTTCGCCCTTGAGATTGATAAGTTGTACCAAAATTTATCATGACACCAACCATGCTTAAACTTTAAGTTATTTCTCAAGTTATTTGAATCATATAAAAAAAAAATTACCAGTCTTCCATGGTTTTCATCTATCTGGAATTTACATCGAATTTCATCTTATTCCGATCTAGGCCATGTTGTTGAAGAAGGCCATTTCTTAGCGATACTTCCTTCCATGCTATCACCATCCTTCAGTTTAATTGGGTTTAACCAATATGACATAGCGCAACCGACTGCGTAACGTAGCCCGCAATATGTTTATATTCGTCTACCTGTCATAGTCGTGGTTTTTTTTTTTTTTTTTTTTTTTTTTTTTGCTCGTCTTCATTTTAACTGGGTTTAAGCAACTCTTTTTTGATAAACGGACTGCATGCTATTAGGTGCAATATGATTATATTCATCTGCCTGTCGTAGTGACATTACATAATTCTTACTCGACCTGCATTCCCTGCCATGCTATTTCACAGAACCGTAAGCTCTAGTACTGAAGGCAAGAAATTAATGTGTTCTGGAAACTCGATTTCTTCTTTAAAACAACTTGAACTTTATATTTGTTTTTCGAGTAGTAGTCCAAAGACATATTCAACTTTTATTGTTAGTTATCATAAGAGATTATTTTGTTTTATGAGCAGATTGTTCATTGATTATGAAATGATTAAAAAGTCAGAATGTTCTATGATCACAATCCATATGTATGATACAAAGAAGAGATTTATAAAAGCTTGATTAACGTTATTCTAAATGTAATTAAAAGATATAGATATATATTAATATATGTATGTACAGTATATATGTATATATATATATATATATATATATTACTTATCAGTCACAAAACTGCACGGGACATATATTAAAGGGTAAAATCCACAAGAAACAGGAAAGGAAAAGACCAGGTACCAAGCGCTTTCTTGCATTACGTACACTTTTTCAGGGTACAAAGTCATATATATATATATATATATATATATATATAGTTATTATAGATCTAAATGGCATAACAAACGCTCACATATTGCTAAACTTTTAAAGAAAATTTATGATGCCTTTAAAATTTTATCGTTTCATATTTCTGTCACAGATAAGGAAATGACATCGCATGTCAAGAAGACGTTAACATTTTCAAGTGACGTGTGTGTGTGATGCGTAAATTGATACGGTTCCTCTTGATATCCGGTACAAATGAAATTTCCTTTTCTGTGCTACGTTTTGAGTTCACACACACAACAAAAATAGAAAAGATCTTTTAAAAAATAAAAGAATACAAATTTGTAGATATCATGAACATGAAAATGATACAGAACTGAAAAAGAGAAGAAGGCTTCAACTTTAACTTGGGTGGAAGTTGTAGTGTCAAGAAAGGAAAGGAAAAGCAAAATTGTAAAAAGACTGAATGAGAGTATACCAAATGGGGATGTTACCGTCTGTCCAACCGTGTAATCCCTCGGCCTTACTTTGTCGTTGCGGCTTAGCTTTGAGCCCTTTCATGCGATCTCGCAAGCGTTTTTTTTTCCTCTCTCTCTCTCTCTCTCTCTCTCTCTCCTCTCTCTCTCTCTCTCTCTCTCTTTGCGGAAGGGTAGTGACCTCGAAGAATAGTTTCAAGGGACGGAGATTGTAGAAAGGAATGTTCCGTAACCCACACGGACACACTTTCATACACACACACACACACACACACACACACACATATATATATATATATATATATGTGTGTGTGTGTGTGTGTGTGTGTGTGTGTGTGTATTTAATACCTCTCGGATGAAAAAAAAATCATCTCATTATACATTCAAAAATACTAGATGCATATGCTTGTATGGTAAGTGTCAATTTTCATGGCTTCTGTGATGAAATGGCGGGATAACGACAAACTTCAATGGAAGGCCCCCCCTAACCCTCGTACCTCTAGAGGAGCCTACTATCTCCAACTAGTGCTGTTTTCTTTCTTCATCATTGCATCCCTTACTAAGTAACCATTGGCTAAAGATGCTAGAGTGACATTGCGAGATGTTTCACCGTTATGTAAAACTGCAAGCATACCCATGAACTTCGTACAGTGTAGTTCAGTAGGAAATGTTTCCACGCTTTAAGCATTTTTGAAGGTGTGGATCCAGAATCTCTGATTATGTATTGTGTAATTAATGCATTTCTGGATCCGCCATGCTCCTCCCTGAAGCTTGCGGCTCCTCGTATTTAACCAAGATAACCGGAAGCCTACAGCGAGGCACTTATGACTCATAAAGGATTGTAACATCACAGTTACGATTTCATATG
>NC_090765.1:24732228-24757228 GCF_036898095.1 Palaemon carinicauda | reverse complement strand
GGAAATGTATAAAGCTCACAGAAAGGACTAAATCGGGCACCATCTGTCCTTCCTTTAAAGGTTAAATGTTTGATTTCCTTGAATTATTTTTTTTTTTGCTAATAGATTTACCCGTGAAACCTCTTTCCTACTCGATAATTCTTATAACTTTTATCTGGATGATATTTATCCGATAGGCTGCTAGCAGCAAAAACCCGTGTTCCACGTAAGGTTGGGCAACATTAAAGAAAAGCACTAACATGGCACTCTGAAGAGGCATGTTGACCTCAGAAATCGGGCCGGGGGTTGCATATACTTCATACACCGGTATCCCCTACCGGGAACCCTGCAAGCAAATTCATTGACGGAACTCAGATCGTTAGCAGAGGAAGCAACCACGGTAGGATCCTAATACTGAAGCTGTAATCATCGCTCTACAAAGGCCAGCTAAAACATCCAACGAGAGTCTAACTACGCTCCCCATCTACCTGAAAGCGGACTCGTAGTACAGTGGGAAAGGGTGGAGCCTGGTGTCCTTCGACATCTGAAGTCATGAGCTCCCAGGCCATAGATGGGCGAGGAGCAGCAGCTTTGTGGCTGCAGCTTGCCCCTGGCCCCTGTTTGACCCCACCAGCAGAGCGTTCTTGACCGCCTGACCTGCACAACAGGTAGTCTCTGTGATAGTGCACATGTATACCTATGCGCGTATGTGTGTGTATATATGTGAATATATTGAAGCATATACAGTCAATTTCCCTTTCATAATTTGCAAAGGATCTCTTAAATGTTGAATATTTTCACTTTTTCATTTCTGTATTGTCTTATTTACCTTTTTAATATTCGGGATTTTAGATGACCCTTTATATATAATTGGAATTTTAAAATTAACGTAAATCGATAGTCATTTTATAAAAACCTTGCATTGTGGAAACAGTGCTGTAGTATTGAAATAAAAAAAAAGCGTATAATCACTGTTTTTAACGGAAGAGTCACGCCTGAGATTGAAGAAACTACGTAAATATGAGGATTTTTGCATGAAACACGACGCTACTATGCGATTGCCTTCAATGAAAATCACATCAACAAGATGCTATTCCCAATAGTGAGCATATATATATATATATATATATATATATCCTAAAACCTCGTAGAGATAGCGAGAAAATTCCTATTGAGAAAGTAGTCAGACAGTGAGGCTCTATCTCCTAAATTATTCGTAGCATGTCCAGAAGTTTTTAAGAATTTAGATTGGGAAAACGTAGAAATTAATGTTAATGGGGAAATACCCTCAAAACTTAAGATTTGCAGATTACATAGTTCTTTTCAGTGAATCATGGGAGGATTAAAAGAATATAATAGATTTAAATAGAAAAAAAGCAGAAAAGAAGGACTGAAAGTGAATATGATAAAACTAACAATATTCAATTCAGAGACAACAAATAAAAGTTAAGGATGAGCCTCTAGAGATTGTTAATAGATATACGTACTTCGGACAGACAGTAAGGTTTTTTTCCAGGACACGAAAGCGAAATTAAAAGAAGGATAAGCTTGGGATGAAGGGCATTTGGTAAACAAAATAGGATTATGAAATGTAAAATGGCCCTTTCTCTCAAAAGAAATGTGTTTAATGAGATGGTCCTACCAGTATTAACTTATGCATCAGAACTACGAGCCTTACAAAAACTTTTGTACATAAGCTAGTTACAACACTAAGAGATATGGAAAGAATAATGATGGGAATAACCCTAAGAGATAGGAAAAGAGCAAAATGGATGCGATAGCAAACTAAAGTAGAGGATATTCCAACAGCATGTAAGAAAAAGAAATGGACATGGGCAAGACATATGATAAAAATTACATACAACAGATGGATATTAAGAATAACAGAATGGGTCCCTAGAGAATTTAAAAGAAGCAGGGGAAGATAGAGAAGATGATGGATTGACGTACTAAGAAAGTTTGTGGGTGTTGACTGGTACAGAAAGACCATAAACAGACTCAAGTGGATGGACATGTCTGAGACCTTTGTTCTATAGTGGACGAGTAACGGCTGATGGTTATATATATGTATCTATATGTGTATATATATGTGTATGTATGTGTATATATAGTATATATATATATATATATATATATATATATATATATAAATGTGTGTGTGTGCATTTGTTTATATATGTATGTGTGGTAAATATGTAGATAGATAGATACATGATTGTGAGCGTGCGCGCCCGCATATATATATGTATATATATACATACATATATATATATATATATATATATATATATATATAACACGTGTATACATACATTTCTACCTCACTTTAGGATCGATCTGTAGTCTCTAAAGGAAAGACAAGGTCGCTATCAATCACGCTATCAGAGGCCCTAAAAGAAGTTGGAACACGCCTGTTGAGACCTGGTAAGACAGCTGTCTCCCCAAGTAAATACTGAAGAGCTATTAGCACTTAGTTTCCAACTTCTTTTAATGCCTCTGCTGGTATGATTGATAGCGACCTTGCCTTTCATTTGAAGGCACTAGAGATCGATCCCAAAGTAAGGTAGAAGTATATATATATATATATATATATATATATATATATATATACATACATATATTACAAAACCACATATATGTATATACTGTATATATTTACATATACAGTATATAATGTGTATAGATATAATGTGAAGACGTTACTGGTGGTAAGGTTAACTGTACATGGGTTCTACTTAACCTTGATTAATGACTATATAACTGTTAAATGATAATTATGGTAATGACTTTATTGTCTTACTCTCAGAACTTTGTAGAATAGCGGTATATTCACGTTTACTCGTGTAAAAGTAACTGAGAGTTGTGATGTTACCTAATATTTATATGATTCACGCTTCATTCATATATGAGTCTTTCAGTCGAGAAACATGCCAAGCGCCATTTTTAAAAAGTGTCAGAAATGGCGATTGAAAAATAATAATAATAATAATAATATAAATAATAATAGTAATTATTATTATTATATTGATAATAATGATAATAATAATAATAATATAAATAATTTGAAAATTGGCAATTTTCAATCGCGATTTCTGACACTTTTTAAACATAGCGCTTGGCATGTTTCTTGACTGAAAGACTCATATGAAAACACTAAAGCATAAAGATGGATGCGCATTGGAAGTTTTGTTCTTTTAGAGTTGTTATTGTTTGGTAATTAGATATTTCTGGATAGTTGATTGTGCAGTGATGGTTTATATAATGTTTGGAGTAAAGGACCTTAAATTATATTCGCATTAAGACTATACACCTCAGAATGTTTGAATATGATATCCAAAATCTTTAGAAAAAGCAAACTTTATAGGAAGAATTTTTAAAGCTGACTAGAATAGAATCCTGAAACTTTCCCTTAAAAGTTGTTGTTCCATGATCTTTCTATAACCACTCTTCTTTTAAAAGGGGGTTCTAGGACTCTAGGTTAACTATTAAAAAAAAAAAAAAAAACATTCACTTCCTTTGTATCATAATAAGGGCCAAGTAAAAGCTTTCATTGTATGACAGTAGCCCGCTCACCTCATGTACTCTTGATTTCGAATTCTGAGACGGGAACCATGATGTGCCACTATAGTGGAATTCAGCTTTAGTGACTTGTAACTGTAACGGAATTGAGGAAGGGGTGAGTTTAGTTTCATCCTAAAATACAAACTTGGTGTTTGAAGGATAGTGCTATTTTGATGGAAGATAAGGAAATGTATGCTTGATTTTGTGTGTGCATTTACATACACACATATATATATGTATATATGTGTATATATTTGTGTGTGTGTGTGTATATATATATATATATATATATATATATATATATATATATATATATATATATATATATATATATATAGTGTGTGTGTGTGTGTGTGTGTGCGTAAAACTCACCGGAATATTTGATGGTTGGATGCAGTAAACCACTTGAAAAATGAATATATTTAGTGAATCTCACAACATATGCATTTTCCTTGTGGTTTATTGCATATATGCGTGTTTGTTGATATATATATATATATATATATATATATATATATATATATATATATATATATATATATATATATATATATATATATATACACACATACACAAACATTATAATACACATTTGTGTGTATATGTATAATCCTAAAACGAAATCATTTAGAGTCACAACGTTATTGTTCAAAAATGTACTTGGGTTGGATATCGTATGATAAAGTTAAATGAAATAAGTGACTTACCCTGTGGCGTAATTGTTTTTGTGATGTCAGGGAAAGTGTAATCCGACCACAAAATGGAAAGCATTTTGTATAATTTTCATTTAATTAATTGCTATAATTAAACATGTTAAGCTCCTAGTGGCTCTGATATCCGGGTAAAGAGGAAACTTTACTCTTTTTTAATTTGTATTTCACTTTGAAGCCTGTGTGTGGTTATATTTATGTCGTCGTGTTAGTTTTCTGTGTATTCATTAGTTCGTCAGGGGTAGATGCACCTGCATATATCTTAATTTATGACACATGTTCGCATGATATAAGTTATGAAATTGCTAAAAACGAAATAGTTTTTACCTTGTATATATATATATATATATATATATATATATATATATATATATATATATATATATATATATATATATATATAAACGTGTTTCCTACAGAAATCTTCGTAGTTACGAAGTTCCTGTAAAAAACTTGTTGACGTCATATAGAAGTAGTGTCCCAAAAGCATGCTATATATATATATATATATATATATATATTAGGGCAATGATCTGAAGGCTCACAGAGAACAGAAAAACCAAACATACATTCTCTGGTCGTCGAGAGGATTCATAATTATGACCGTTTCCAGAGATGGATTTTCAAGTATCAACATATCTTATCCACTGATTATCTGGTATATTAAGGTTATTAGTTTTTTTATGGCTACAACTACGATAACCTTTCACTTATAAGCGGAAAAAACTTTGATAATTAGCGTGGAGTCTGTCTAGTTAATTCGGTGAGATCAGTACTTTACACATTTTGAAAACTCGTCCATTTTTCTGCCATAATCTTAATTTTCCTCAAGAGTTCTGGTCTATCCGTTTTAAGCCTTATCATAATCTACATAGGATACTGTGCACACCTACTGATCTTTCTTTCGTATTACCTTTTATTTTCGAGTCGGTTTATTTATTTATTTGTTCGTGTTTGTATGAACAGGATTACGTCAAAACTACTCAACAGAGTTTGAAAAAATTTTCACCACAGATAGGTCTGAGGTCATGGACGACCCCATTAAATTTTGGAGATGTTCGTGTGTCTATGAACAGGATTACGTCAGAACTACTCAACAGATTTTGACAAAATTTTTACCACAGATAGGTGGTCATGGACGACCACATTAAATTTTGGAGATGATCCGGATCCGGAGTCTAGATTCGGATTTGCATTTTTTCATAATCTCAAAGATTATGACTAAACAAATTGACGGATTTTGACGAAATTTCCACCAGAGATAAATGTTCGGCCATTTGTAGCTCCTTCAACTTTTGGAGATGATTCGGTTCCGGATCCGGATTTTAGATCTGGATTTATCTGTGTACCTGTCTGTCTCTCTGTCTGTGGACAGGATTACCTCAAAGCTACTCGACGTATTGTAACGAAATTTTCAACACAGATAGATGACCCCATTAGGTTTTGGAGATGATCCGGATTTGCATTTTTCGTCATTTTAAATATAACGTCAAATCAAATCGACAGATTTTGACGAAATTTTCACCATAGATAGATGTAAGGTCATGGATGGATAACCCCATTAAATTTTGGAGATTATCCGGATCCGGATCGTTAATCCGCATTTGTATTTTTCACCATTTTAAAGGATGTCAAAACAAATTGACGGATTTTGACGAAATTGCCACCACAGATAGATCACAGGCCATGGACGATTCCAGTGAATTTTGGCGATGATTCAGATCCGGATTCTGGATCAGGATCGGTAGTCTGGATAAGATGGAAATCAAATGTCTTTCTTTTTGCGTCAACGTCACCCTTTGGCGGAGGTCAGGAATCTCTGATTGCTCTTGTTTTGATAATACATTAAATAGAGGAGATACTATTGTTCTAGGACATGGAAAGACAACAGTATTATTTTTCGCAGGATCTCTGAAAATTTACTGATTTTAACGATAAGACCAAAAATGTTTTATTTTAGGGATCCTGATATATATATATATATATATATATATATATATATATATATATATATATATATATATATATACTGTATATAGTGTGTGTGTGTGTGTATTTGTGTCTCTGTTTACATGGACACAAGCAAATATATTGCATACATGGTATATGAGAATTTTGTGAAACATTTAAATCCTGTAATGCTTTGATTATACTTTTATCTTATCATATTTTTTTTTTATTTTTTCTCTTTTCGTCGTTGGGCGTCGTTTTACTGATTTCCGTTTTCTTTTTGCAGGTGAGTCATGTCATCAGTGTATTCAGTACGGTGTGCTAATGTGTAGGAACGTCAGCGTCATTGACAGAACGCCTTGGGGAACAAAGTTCTTTACAGGTAATACATTATAGATTTTTTTCAACATAAAAGCGTACTATAGTTGTTAAAATAGTTTATTTCACTTATACATTATTTAATTTCATTTCATTATTGTGTTTTTTTTCCTTATTACTCTATAAAACTTTCTATATTCTTTTTTTTCAGTCATATAGAAACGTATATTTACTGTTATAATATAAGAGGGAACTCTATTGTAAAGACATTTGTTAGTTGAAAAACTATTTGGTCATGTATAGACAAGATTCTATGAACGTTTCAGTTATTATAGCATTTTCGGGTAATGTGGAGAGTGCGACATTCTTCTTCATAAGATTAATGAAAGTAGGTCTGAAAATTAATCATTTTCTTGATTGTTATGTTTACATTTTAGCAGCTGTGTGTGGTGACCCTCATGGATGTTTTCGTAACGGTGACGGATCCATTATTATTATTATTATTATTATTATTATTATTATTATTATTATTATTATTATTATTAGCCAAGCTACAATCCTAGTTGGAAAAGCAAGATCCTATAAGCTCAAGGGCCCCAACAGGGGAAAACAGCCCAATGAGGAAAGGAAATAAGGAAATAAATAAATGATGAGAACAAATTAACAATAAATCATTCTAAACACAGTATATGAAATTGTATTGACTGATACTCTGTGAACAATTTTATGAGGTTTCCGTCTCATTTTAGCGAGTTGTCGATCTAATCAGGCTCGACATGTTAGTATTTTGATGTCTACAATTTAGTGATAGGGAGTGATTCTGCATGGACCGTAACCATAACATAGTGGCAATTATGAAGCTGTTCTAGCTTTGAAATTCCAATGTATGGAAAGTTCTGTGTGAAAAAATTTCTTTGATATAATTAGCCCACTTGAAATACAAAGAAGATTCCACGTCGGAATCAAGTACGACCAAGAGTGAGAAAATAAAGCTTCGAATCTTTCTTCTGGTGTCAGCCGAACGTTCTCGCACGATACCCATGAATATTTAATTCACTAAAAGTTTTTGGCGCTTTAGTTAAACGAGCTTAAATATTCAAATAGTTCCGGTAATGAGGCTACGCTCTACCAAGACTTTACATCAGTTGGCAGTTGAATTTTTCAGCTGATTAATAGGAGTCGTTCCCTGAATAACAAAACGTGTGACGAAGCTTCTGCTATTTGAATTATTGGTGGTGTCTTTACAGGATCTTGCTTTTGCTCTTTGAGGGTGAGCATGCTCTTATGGTATATACTGTATGTTGTCTCCTCTTTTAAGGAGAAAGATTTTAATGTGATCACGTAGAGAGTAGAGGTCCCCTTTTTCGTTTTGTTTCTTGTTGTTGTCGGCTACCCCCCAAAGTTGGGGGAAGTGCCTTTGGTATATGGATGGATGGACGTTATTTTTTATGAGCTTTGATATTATTAATGTCTTAATTGGAGGGAAGTGACGCTTTTTCCTTTCCATGACTTATTTTTGTAACGTAATCTACCCCCGTCTCTTTTAACGGTAAATTTACCCATATTGAATTAGACGCTCACCAGGTGTAATCAGAAGCAATAATAGAATAAGGGGTGTGACGTTACATATTTTTCGGGAGACATTTTATGCATATTGTGCAGTTGAAGTCAGATTTGGTATGATGCAGTAAATACGCAGTATTGCAAAATGTTTCCGTAATATTGATGCTTATATGCATAGCGTCTTTAGAAATGTAATTTGATTTCCTGCTCTTTTTTCACGTTGTGTGCGGTTTCTCGTTTAATTGATATAATGGACTCTTTAATCATGCTTTTTGATTGGTTAATGGTACATTTTTATTTTACGTGTGACAAAATTAGTCATCAGATAATTGTATATCAATTTTAGAGATCGACTGCAGTTTTTTAAATGTAATTTTAGTCTATCTGTTGATTCAAACCGAGAAATCTTGGAGAGATCGGAAGAAATTGCTACGAAATGCGGCCGAGAAATACCTTGCAGAAAATACCCAAGAAGAAAATAAAAGAACGTCTGTAGGTACCAATGTTGGCGAGGAAAAGATAGATGTACAGTATATACACGAGCGAAAAAGAGATTAGGGCCGTGCCATTATGGCCTCTAAACTCGTTATGCTCCTGCCGGAGGGGAAATGAACTCTCAAGGCGGATTGTGGACCCTAAGGACGTTTAGTACCTTCGGCCAACGTCAGGGGTTCCATTCATCAGCACTTCCTGCGTACTTTGGCCTCCTTGCCTTTGTTATTGCGTTGAGGTGATAATTGGACTTGTAGGGAAAGAGGGGGATGCTGGCTACACAAATTTTCGATGGACTTTTATTGAATGGGAATCGGAGTTGAACTAAAAAGCAGTCGGTTTTTTGGCTTAGTATTTTTTCTTTTTGTAGATAGGGGAAAATTTTCAGTTTGGAATGTTGGAGGGTAATTCTGGGAATTTTTATGCGAATATGTACGCCATTCTTAATTGATGATATGAATTAATTTCATTGATGGACTGGTTTTTTTTTTTTTTTTTTTTTATTATCTAGCCTTTTCAACTTTTTTTTTTTCGTTTACAAACACTGTGAAATACTATTTCCCATAATGTGCCAATAATTTTGAGACAATATTCTATCATTTTTTAAGTTTGCCTTCACTGAAGTAAGTTTGCTATCAATTTACTAATTTTCCCTGACCATTGTATTATTAAATTCCTAGGATATTGCCTCTTGTGATTGCATTGTTACTCCACATTCAATCCTCTATCGTAGAAGAGTATTGTCAATTACTTTTGAAAAAAAAAAAAAAACAGGATGTTGAAAGGAATATTTATATTTATATTTACATTTATTTTGAACTAGACATCAGTTCCCTGAATGATTAATAGCTTTAGTCAAATCAATTCATCTTTATTTGATATATGTAGTTTTCTGTCACCCGTTGCTCTCAGTGCAACCGGAGAACACAATAAGCAATAAATGATTTATTAAGGAGAAAAAGATGAAAAACGATGTTTTAATGATTTATTAAGAATAGCAAGCATAGCGATATCTTATTGATTTGTTAAGAGGAATCAACAGAGGAAGCTGCTGTTTTTTTTTTTTTTTTTTTTTTTTTCTTTTTTTTTTCTTTTTTTTCACCTCTTGAAGGACTCGGGTGCAGATTTTTTATCAGTGCATGTCCTCGTCAGTCGATTACATGACCGTATTACTGTCATGGTGACAGTAATCGCCGCATGTTTCTTGTAGCCCATGGAAATTCCTACATATACTGTAGGCATATGTATAGGGGTTTGCTATCCAACTAAAATCGGCCCTGCCTGGCTATCTATTGACCAAGGGTTCGAGACCTGTTCAAGATCGATATTTTCTAGCATTCTCTGCAACCTCACCATCGTTGTGAGCTAGGGATGAGGTGTTTTGAGAAGCCCAGAGGTCTACCGCATGAGGCATCAGCAGCCATTGTCTAGGCCTCACTAGTCCTAGTTTCATAGAGATAGGAGCTTGGGTACGTAGATCAAATGTTTATATGGTCAGTCTATAGGGCATTGTCACTATTCCTGGCCTCTGCCATTCATGAGCGACTTTTAAACTTGTAAATTCATGTAAACACCCAAAGAATATTTCCATTAACCTTATAATAAGCTCTGGTCTATTAAGTAATGTTTCCCTTTGGAGGTATGTCGGACTTGAAATAACTTACTCAAAATACCTTACACTCTTCATTCCAAGGGGATTAAGTTGTCGTAGATACATTAGGATACGGTTAGAGTTAAGTGTAAGGGTTTCGTTATAGATTTATAAGAATTGGCTTGTACAAAGGGAGTTAATCCCATGTTTTTACTTTTAACAAAAATCAAATTAATGATGCATACACGTATTGTTGAAAACGTTCAGTGTTCTTATGATGTACAAGAACAATAGATATATAAAACGTAATGGTTATAGCACTCCGACCGTACAGTTAAAATGTATTCTACATATCATTTGAACGAAAAGTATATACGTTGAGTTCTCACAATGGGTTTATTATTGCGGTTAATCTCTGATGCCATGCCAGTGTTTTATATATATATATATAATATATATATATATATATATATATATATATATATATATATATATATATATATATATATATATACTTAATAGGTACATTTGGTTTCATGTATTCTGGATGGCTGTGTTTGGGCACATGTATATGGGTGGGTGTCATTTGACTCATTTACATTAGATGGGTGCATTTGTATTAATCTATACCGATTTAGATAAGTGCGTTTGGACTCTTGTATACTGTTACGTGCATTTGGCTCGTGTGTGGGATAGGTGCATTTGAACTCTTACATTCTGTGGATAGATATGGTTGGACTCGTGTATCTTGTGTAGATGCGTTTGGACTGTACTGGATAGGTACATATAGACTCAATCATAGGAAATAAGTGTGTTTGTTCTCATGTATATTATTATTATTGTTATTACTATTATTATTATTATTATTATTATCATCATTATTATTATTATTATTATCATCATTATTATTATTATTATTAATACTAGCTAAGCTACAACCCTAGTTGGAAAAGCAGGATGCTATAAGCCCAGAGGCTCCAACAGGGAAAATAGCCCAACGAGGAAAGGAAAAAAGGAAAATCAAATATTTTAAGAAGAGTAGCAACATTGAAATAAATATCTCCTATATAAAATATAAAATCTGTAACAAAACAAGAGGAAGAGAAATAAGATAAAATAGTGTGCTCGAGTGTACCCTCAAGCAAGAGAACTCTAACCCAAGACAGTGGAAGACCATGGTACAGAGGCTATGGCACTACCCAAGACTAGAGAACAATGGTTTGGTTTTGGAGTGTCCTTTTCCTAGAAGAGATGCTTACCATAGCTAAAGAGTGTCTTCTACCCTTACCAAGAAGAAAGTGGGCATTGAACAATTAGTGCAGTAACCCTTGGGTGAAGGAGAATTTTTTGGTAATCTGTGTTGTCAGGTATATGAGGACTGAGGATGATATGTAAAGAATAGGCCAGGCTATTCAGCGTGGATGTGTGTAGGCAAAGGGAAAATGAAACGTAACTAGAGAGAAGGATCCAATGTAGTACCATCTGTCCAGTCAAAAGATTCCATAACTATCGGAGTTTGTACTCGTGTATAAGGAAGGGGTACGTTTCTACCTGTGTGCTGCATTGGTACACTGACTCATATATGACCTACTGGGTAGGCGCATTGGGATTTCTGTACAGTTTACGGAAAGTGGCCTTTAAAGGTTTAAAAGGACAGTGACAATGCCCTAGAAAAGGACCATATATCCATATGATCAGTGCCAAAGACCCCTCTCCAAACTAAAACCAGGGAAGGCCAGGCAATGGCTGCTGTTGACTCAGCAGGTAGGCCTATAGGCATCCAAACCCCGTATCCTAAGATCACAAGGATGGTGAGATTACAGACACTACAAGAAATACCGAGTTTGAGGGGCATTCGATCTCGTCCAGCAGAACGCCAGGCAGGGGCGTTTCCAATAAGCCACCATTATGCTATGAATAGGTGAGTTTGTCCTCAAATATAATTTATAGATGAATTTTGGACTTGTTATCTGGATGATTGCATTTGTACCCAATTATAACTCATGTTTACTGGATAGATACAATTAGACACCTGCATACGTGATGGGTACATTTTGGATAGTTGCATTTAGTCTCATTGATACTGGATAGGTGTTTTGCACTCATGGATAATGGATATTATTATTATTATTATTAAATGCTAAGCTACAACCCTAGTTGGAAAAGCAGGATGCTATAAGCCCAGGGGCCCCAACAGGGAAAATAGCCCAGTGAGGAAAGGAAATAAGGAAAAATAAAATATTTTAGGAATAGTAACAATATTCAAATAAATCTTTCCTATTTAAACAATAAAAACTTTAAGAGAACAAGAGGAAGAGGAACTAGATAGAAAAATGTGCCCGAGTGTACCCTTAAGCAAGAGAACTCTAACCCAAGGCAGTGTAAGACCATGGTACAGAGGCTATGGCACTACCCAAGACTAGAGAACAATGGTTTGATTTTGGAGTGTCCTTCTCCTAGAAGAGCTGCTTACCATAGCTAAAGAGTCCCTTCTACCCTTACCAAGAAGAAAGTAGCCACTGAACAATTACAGTGCAGTAATTAACCCCTTGGGTGAAGATGAATTGTCTAGTAATCACAGTGTTGTCAGGTGTATGAGGACAGAGGAGAATCTGTAAAGGATAGGCCAGACTATTTGGTGTCTGTGTAGGCAAAGGGAAAGAACCGTAACCAAAGAGAAGGGTCCTATGTAGTACTGTCTGGATATGTGTATTTTATTTGAACTATGTGAGTTTAGAACCTTATATACGGGATGGGTGCATTTGGACTTGATTATTCACGATAGGTATTTAGATTTATGAAGGAAAGCCTCGGGAATAGTGATGTTTGTACAGTATCCTAGAAATTCTTAAATATCGAGACTCCGGAAACAGGACTGCTACCTGTTGCTACTAAATTTAGTTTCATAAAATTCGACTTTTCGGCTGGCTTTTTTAACGGCGTATTTTTTTTTCTTTCCGGGTGAACTAGGAAAATGTCATTACTTTATTTTTTTTTGTTGATTTTTGTGACTTTTTTTTCTTGCGAAAGTTTGCTCAAATGGAATAAACTTTTTTTTTCTTTTTTCTTTAAGTGGGTTAATGCTCACTAGTTTTGAGCAAATAAAATGGGTAGACTACTTTAGATGTGACTTACTATGCTAGATTTTCGTTATAATTTTCGAGATTTATAATTATCTATTATATGTTACGCTTTTCAAATCTAATTTATGCTCGGTTTTGAAATCAATCTCACGTTGAATATTTGTTCTTGATTATGAATAAATTTCTTGCGATGCTGTAGGAATTGTTAAAAGCAGACTTCTTCTTCTTCTTCTTCTTCTTCTTCTTCTTCTTCTTCTTCTTCTTCTTCTTCTTCTTCTTCTTCTTCTTCTTCTTCTTCTTCTTCTTCTTTTATTTATTTATTTATTTATTTTTTGCTGGGCAGTTCTTAAAGAATATCAAGTCGTCTCATTATTGTTCATTTAAAATAGAATTGTTTGTTGAACCGAAGACGCAGCACAAGTAAGTGAATGAAAGTGCTTGAAGATCGATGGCGGTGTAAGGCAGACGAGCAGAAGGAGACCCCACACCAGAACCAGTATTGGAAATGTTGGATATGAACAACGACGACGATGGAAACTAGCGCTATTGGTTCTGTATATTGCGAACATCTCTCTCTCTCTCTCTCTCTCTCTCTCTCTCTCTCTCTCTCTCTCTCTCTCTCTCTCTCTCTCTCTCTCTCTCTCTCTCTCTCATAATGAACTGGGATACGCTAAAACTTCTCCTTTTTAGAAGTTATTTTATGAAAAAAAATGTAATTTTTAAGTATATTATCGTTTCGGCGTATCTCTCTCTCTCTCTCTCTCTCTCTCTCTCTCTCTCATAATGCACAGGAATGTGTTAAAGCTTCTACCTTTTTAGAAGTGATTTTCTTACGTATATCTCTCTCTCTCTCTCTCTCTCTCTCTCTCTCTCTCTCTCTCTCCATATCAAGTGAATTGATGTGCATCCGTGAGATGCAGTTGATTTAAATGGTTTCTGATGACTGGATAAACTAATGGGTCTTGAGCGTAGCTTTTGGAATTAAATCTTTTTGAAGTTTAGGTCCCTTCCCTACAAACTGGGAAAGAAGTATATATATATATATATATATATATATATATATATATATATATATATATATATATATATATATGTGTGTGTGTGTGTGTGTGTGTGTGTGTGTGTGTGTGTGTATGTATATATGTGTTATATATACATATACTGTATATATGTATATATATACATATACACACACACTTCCACATATAATTGAATAGCAGAAATATAGGACTGAAAATAAATATAAGAAAATCAAGATAATGTTCAATTAAAATACTGAGACAAATAACGGTTATGGACAAACCTATCGAGATTGTTCATGAATATACGTAATTAGGACAGACAGTAAGTGTTTCCCCAGGACACGAGACCAAAATTAAAAGGAGGATAAGCATGGCCTGAATAGATTTTGGTAAACAAAATGAGATTAAGAAAAGTAAAATGACATTTTCTCTAAAAAGAAAAGTATTCAATCAGATGGTACTACCAATAATAACCTATGTATCAGAAACCTGGAGCTTTACTAAAGCCTTAGAACATAAGCTAGTTACAACTCAAAGAGCAATCGAAAAAATAATGATGAGAATACCACTAAGAGACAGAAAAAAAAAGAAACATGGATACGAGAACAAACCAAAGTAGTGGATATTCTAACATGTAAGAAAAAGAAATGGACACGGACAATGCATATAAAGAAAACGAAAGATAATAGATGGACAAGAAGAAAACAGTGGGTCCCGAGAGATTGCAAACGAAGCAGGGGAAGGAAGAGAAGACGATGGATTGACGAGCTCAGAAAATATGTGTGTATAGACTGGCATTGAAAGACCAAAAACAGACTCGTGTGGAAGGGCATATTTAAAGCCTTTGTCCTGTAGTGAACTAGCACTGGCTTATGATATACACACACACAAAACAACAAATATAGCCATTTCTAGTTCACTGCAGGTAAATTGCCTCAGATATGTCACTTCATGTCTGGGGTTTTGGCCAGTTTTCATCACCACACTGGCCAGTGCGGATTGGAGATGGTGGGAAGTTTTCGTCTGAGCGCTCACTGCAAACTGAGCTAGTATAGGAGGCCCTTAGTAGTACCGTTTTGTTGATCATGGCGATACGCAAACCTTTTTACCAAGGTTAAGGTATCCCCACCCAGAGTGTAGTGTGTGTGTATATATATATATATATATATATATGTGTGTGTGTGTGTGTGTGTGTGTGTGTGTGTGTGTGTGTGTAATTTCTAATAAAACACAAGTGCCTTTTAATTTTAAATTAGCCCTGTGCCACGTTCTGTTTTTCGTTTGGCCAAAAAGGTTTAACGAAATAGAGATGTCCTTAAAGCTCCCTGTAATTTTTTTTACTGGGATTCCTTTTGTAAAATTAATTTTTATTTTTTGGATTCTGATTTAATTATGTCCTCATGTTTTTTACTTATTTTATTTTCATTATCTTAAACTATTTTCTCCAAACCCATTTTTCATCATACAATGGCCATTTACGTCACTGTTACCCTTTATATTTGTTCTCTTTCTCTACATTAATCGTTGATTTTCCTCACTAACGTTATTATCCATAGATAATCATAGCTTTTTAACCTCGCTGAATCATCCCCCACGCACGTCCATATCTCCATCCACCTACCCACACCCTTATCCCCACAAACCTTATTTTCCTAATTTCAGTTTTTTTCTGCAACCTTTATACTCATTGTACTGCTCTTTACCTTCCTTTTTCTCCCAATACCTATCCTTCTTTAGTGGTGCTTTTTCTAATTTGATGTGGAGTCCATTTTGCGATATTTGGAACTTTTCCTGCATCTCCTTTACCATAATTATTTGCACATACAACTATTCTTCTCTGATTATGACCCATGCCATTTCCTTTGTACCCTGACCACTTATTGGGAACATTTTTTCATCTAATGTTTAGAAACTTGCCATCGATTATTATTTTATGTTGATAGTTCATGCCTGTTATTGTATAGTGGTATGTTTCATCAATATCAAATATTCTTATTAGCAAAATATATAATCGAGCCAACTCAATTTGCCTTCCTTTTTTTTATTTCTGTCTTTTTGTATTGAATTTTTCATTATATATATCTGTTATCATGCATACTCAGTTTCTTTTATAATCTCTATTATATTCTACTTTTCCCCAGTTAACTTGCTTTGCTCATTTACCTGTTTAAGCATTTACTGGGATTTTTCTTCAATATTGAATTTGATTTATATGATTATAAAACGGATAATGACATTTTTAGTAAAATTTATTCCCTTTTCCTGTTTTATAACAACTTTTTGATCATGGACAGCCATTCCCTTTTCTCCCTTTACCTTTTTGCTGCAGATCCAATTCTTTTCTTTTTCTCCTGGGCAACATTCTGATTTTTATCAGGTTAACCATTACTCTTCTGACCCCCATAGATTGTTTTGACTAAATATTTCTCTATTGCCGTACCCTCTCCCTAGTCGAGCAATTGTTTCTCTTCAAATACTTTCAATCAGATTTCTATTTTCCTTCATAACTTCCTTTTTTTTTTTCCTCGTGAACGTCACTTTCTTTATCAGTTTTTCCTTCGTTCTTCCTCTTTTATTCTTTTCATAATATTTTATCGCTACGTATCCCATTTCTTGCTCAATATCAACGACAAAACCTTTTTGTCTTAGATCTGCTACTGTTGATTTGGTGGCCTCCTTGTTCCACTGATTTCGCTTTGTCCCAAAGATAATTATAATCTTGTTAGAGTAATTGTTGCATGAAACTTCAAATGCCTTCAAGCTTCCATGCACTCATGAAGTTATGTTTATTAATGGGGTGCCGCTGAAATTTAGTCGTTAGAATTAATTGTTCTGTGTGGTGGCAATGAGTTGTTGCAACATTGCGCTTATGATCAGAGGCCAGTGCGAGGGGATTTTGTGATTCTGAAGTATGATCTTTTTTACGAATGTATATAATTTACTTTGCCTTCTGATTTGGTATACGTCCTGTCTGATTTCTGAGAATACGCAATGTTACCTTGTATAATTTTAGTCAATATGGCAATGGGTTGGTCTACCCGTCAACCTTTACTTAAAAAAAAAAAAAAAAAAAAAAAAAAAACAGTTTAGCAATTAAGAACATCAGGTTTTAGAGCAAAATTATGATTATCACTTTCAAAAAGTAACACATATTTAGATGCAGTGGAATATTAAAAATATTCCACTCATATCTTTGGAAGCTATCGGAGAATATAATTACCTGATATGAGGCAAGGTAACGACGAAGTTCCTTTTTGAAATGTATCGAGGAAAATTAACGAAGCTCTTAATTAAGATGACTATTTTTGGGAAAATTAAACTACCTTTGAATTTTTTTTAAGGTAGAAATCATACTCATGAATTTGAAAATAATTTTCGGACCCTTGGTGTGAAATGATTGAGGGACAGCACTTATGAATTAGGAAGTTAAAACCAGCGACCCCTTCTATTTGTGGTATTTTGACATACGGTACGTAAAAAGGCTTTGATTTTTGGCAGGTCAGGTTGGTTTATTTTGCACAATTGTGACGCCAAGAGAAATACCTGACCTTAAAGAAGCCAGGGTGTATGTTGTAACAAAGGAGCACATGGGTCTACCCACTCTTCGCTCTCCATTCTCTCTTTCCCTCCCCTAATTCTAAACTTGTGCTGTCATATGGGAAACAGATTTTATTTCTTCACTGAAATTTGTGTTCAGCTCATTCTGAAGTGTAAGCATTTTATTGTTTACAATATTTCCTGTCACCTGTTTACACGCTTTCAGTTAAATTTCCCTCGCATGACATAAATTTTCATAGTTATGTCGCAGCGCACGGGGAAAGTGATTGAAGCCTCCCCTCCCCGGCTTGTATCAAAGGGCAGCCCAATTAGATTGGTTAAGTGGTTTAACTTAGATTGGGCAGCAGGTAAATGAAATTGAAAAGCATTTAATGTAATATTGAGGAACGTCCAAATGAGATTTGACATGTAACCTAATAACGCTGGAAGTGGATGGAGTAGGCCTCCGCATCACTGTTATTTATTGTCAGTGGTAGTGACATTTTTGGGGACCGGAGGACAAATAGTCGCTGTAATGGATCACGATAGCTTTTTGCTTTAGTTTGAGACATGTTTGCACGTTGTAGGTAAGAGAACCTGATCATCAGGTTTATCATCATAACATAGTTTTAGTTATATATGGTATTCAATATTTCATGCATCATCATCATCTCCTACGCCTATTGACGCAAAGGGCCTCAGTTTATATTTCCCCAGTCGTCTCTATTTTGAGCTTTTAATTCAATACTTCTCCATTCATCATCTAATTCACGCTTCATAGTCCTCAGCCATGTAGGCCTGGGTCTTCCAAATCTTCTAGTGCCTTGTGGAGCCCAGTTGAAAGTTTGGTGAACTAATCTCTCTTGTGGAGTGGGAAGAGCATGCCCAATCAATTTCCATCTACCCCTCACCGTGATCTCATCCACTTGAGTAATCTCTCTTATAGTTTCATTTCTAATCCTATCCTGCCATTTCACTCCCAATATCCTTCTGAGGGCTTTGTTCTCAAATCTTAATTTCATTTATATAACTCCCTTTTTTATACAGTCTTCTTTCGTTGCCACTTCAAAGGGCTTCTCTCCAGGATTGGTTGATTTTTTTTTTCCTTTTTTCTTTTTAACAATGTATCGTTTAAAAAAATAACTAGATATAATAATTTATATAAACATGCTAGTAGAATCAGTCATTCTTATGGCTAATACCTGAAGAATAGTCGCTAATTTTGACAAAAAAAGTTGGTGCCTATTATCATTTTACCGTATTTCATCGATGATCTAATTCTTTCTGAAGTTTTGAGAAATTCCTAATTACTGTGCCTGTTTATATTGCTACTATATCCTGAAGGACTGACAATTCCCGTCTTCTGTCCGCCATGAAAACGTACCTGGGATGAAAAAGAACAAATTAATAAGGAGTCAAAGTTATATGCAATATTGACTAATAACCAATAAAACGTATATTTACATATTTGAGTGACTAGTGTAATTAAAAGGGCAGATCCATTGTATTTTGATTGCAATACAAAGGTAAATTACAAACCGGGATTTGATATAAAGCAATATTATATACATTTTACAGATAGGCTATAATATGTACCTGTCACTGAAATATGTACTGTGAAAATGTAAAATATTTTCAGTTTAACTCTGTAGACTAAAATTTTGCATGTATCTATAAATCGATATATTTATGTATGTGTACATATATACATATACGCACACACACACACAACCATATATATATATATATATATATATATATATATATATATATATATATATATATATATATATATATATATATATATACATACATGCGTTTGTGTATGAGAGAGAGAGAGAGAGAGAGAGAGAGAGAGAGAGAGAGAGAGAGAGAGAGAGAGAGAGAGAGAGAGAGAGAGAGAGACTATAGTGGCCTAAATTGGCTGATTCAACGTTAACAAAGTGGCTGGTGGGATCTTCACGTCCCTTCGTTAAGTGAGGTGTTACTGGGTGATATAGTGCTTAGCTCACGTTTGTTTTGTGGATAGGTCCCGACCTACCACCCATCAATCCATGCAGCTATTTATGGCATCATCAACATCTACTGAGGTCAAGAAAAAAAAGCGTCTGGCAACTTCACCCATGAAGACTTGCAGCTACACACACACACACACGCACACACACACACACACATATATATATATATATATATATATATATATATATATATATATATATATATATATATATATATATATATATATATATGTGTGTGTGTGTGTGTGTGTGTGTGTGTGTGTGTGTGTGTGTGTGTGTGTGTGTGTGTGTGTGTGTGGTGATCAGAAGGTTCACCCCCAGATCAGTTTGGAAACTTTCGTTTGAATAGCATTAGGCCTTTGTTGTCCTAAGCAGTTATTTAAGTACCTGTTAGTAAATCTGCTGGTAGTTGCAATCTGGTTGTAGTCGAGTTTGATGCTGGAAATTTTATTTCAAAATACTTAGTGAGAACCAGAGGGCCAACACCTTCTAAGAGCCATTCCTCAAAGTGTAACAGAGTAATAGAGTACCAATATCTTCAGAGGTTAAAAGAGAGATAAGTCTGTATCTTGGCGGCGCCATTCCTTACGTATGATAGAAAGATACAGTCCTGTCTGGATGAAGTCTAGTATACAGTAGACCTACATGGTATATTGTTAACCAGTGAGGCCAGATTTCTAGTGGATTGAGGAAGCTTTTGTTGAATATCTAGACTGGAGAATGGCTGGCTTGGCGTAGGGGTGTAAGGCTGACTCGATCTCTGACGTTGTTGTTCTGTCTCTTTTCGTGTATAGCGCTGCAATGGATGAAGTGATGAGAGAAGTTGCGGAAAAGACAGAAGATATGATATCTAGTTCATGAAAGGTCGATTTTTACAATCCCTGCAGACATCGCTACTTTTGTCCCCTTCCCATTTTCTTTCAAACCCTTTTAACTTTTCTTTATATTCTCTTACTCCTTTTACAACTCACCTGAACAACTTTAGCCCTTTTTTCATAAGCATTAAAATCTCACTTATCTTTAATAATGGGGAGCAGGGTCAGTTGTCGTATTGTACGTTGATTATCAGCTCTATATACATAATCTTCTCTTTCAAAACTATTATAAAACCCCTCAACTATTATCTGATTATCATTCGGGAAATTTATTCCCAAATAGCTCTACAAATCAACTTCTTCTATTCTGCTAACTTCTGTGTACTGTAAACATTCATGGCTCATTTTCCTGATTTATCTATACCCACATAACCATTACTTTGTTATTTTAACATTCTCCTCATACGAACACGTTTAAACTATTTTATTAGTATCCACAATTTGCCATTCAGACTGTGCTCGGCAAGCAACTTTATTCCGTTCTCTAGTCAAAGACTGAAAGACAAATGGAAAGAGATAGTAAAGGGTGGGTCCTAACCTTGAAGGATGATTGTGGGAAATCTGGAATAATAGCAGTTCTCGGAAGGTTTGTAAGTGTATTGGTAAAGAAATAGAATAGTAACTGAACGTGGTTATTGGGATTCCCTTTTCCACATGAAAAGTGGAAAGGAATAGAAAACGGTGCGTCCTAACTTTTTCCGTATGAAAAGTGGAAAGGAATAGAAAACGGTGCGTCCTAACTTTGAAGGAGGATTGTGGGTAATCTGGAATAATAGCATTTCTCGGAAAGTTTCTAAGTGTATCTGTAAAGAAATAGAATAGTAACTGAACTTGATTATTGGGATTCCTTTTTCCACGTGAAAAGTGGAAGTGGTACTGTGGTGGTTTGATAGGTGTCACCTCGTTGTTCTGCAGGAGACAGGTTATTTGTTTCCTTTGACCCGAAGAAACCAATAAGTTTCTTTATGTGATCTTCTGGTACCATATCCATACGGCCTTGCCAAGTTAGCTGGCTATTTCACAGCTGTGTGATTTGCTGCTCAAATTGTTATGGGGAATCCAATCTTTTTACAAACATTTTCCCCTAATGAGATTTCAAATTTGCTGGTTAAATTGCCACCTTCTGATTATATGGTAATTTTTTTGACGTCAGGAATTAATTTGTGTTCGTATTATGAATGTTAATTTTTTAATTGATAATTAGATATGCTTTTGTATTGTTCTGGGATGTCAGAATTTAGTTTTGAAATTTTTTCGGTGTAGTTAATAATACTAATTAATGTACTTTTTAGATTAAAAGGCGAGCATATAAAATATATATGGTGTATTAAGTTGGAAAGTTAATTTATTTTTGTTCAATTAGCTTTAGATACTGTTCTGTCAGGATAAAACATTTTTGGCTTTGAACATATGTCATTATCTATTGATATTTTACTGTATTTTTAAGAATCTCTCTCTCTCTCTCTCTCTCTCTCTCTCTCTCTCTCTCTCTCTCTCTCTCTCTCTCTCTCTCTCTCTCTCTCATATATATATATATATATATATATATATATATATATATATATATATATATATATATATATATATATATATATATGTATATATATATGTGTATATATATGTATATATATATATATATATATATATATATATATATATATATATATATATATATATATATAGCATCTGCCGTTTCTTGTCCACTGCCCATGCACATACAACTATATTGTTTGATGTGCTCATCTTTCTAGGTGTGATAGCGTAGCTTATGATACAACTATCGTTTTCATATCCATTTAGGATAAAACTCAAGTATTTGTAAGTTCCCGTTTCGTCTTAGCTTTTGTTTGAACACACAGTACATACACACGCTATATATATATATATATATATATATATATATATATATATATATATATATATATATATATATGTGTGTGTGTGTGTGTGTGTGTGTGTGTGTGTGTGTGTTTGTGTGTGAATGTTTGTGTTTTAGAGAGGACACAAATATGCATGGCTGCACAAATTGGTCGTGGTCAATGAAAAGTTGATGAAACACGAAGAGTGTACTAGTAATAAACAGGGGAAGAATTCCTCTTCTTAACATTAGAGAATAAAACCTGTCATCGAAAATATTCCAAAATATAATGAACGAAGATTTAGGTAATAGAAATTTTGGAAACAAATATATGGAAACTCTATATTTTATCACACACCGTAAGCGACGGGAATATGTCACCACGTGTCTTATTTTATTAGTACAGTTAAAGTCGTGTTAACTTCATCAAAGGGAATATCATTTAGGATGTAAGAGTATTGTTGTTGAGAAAAGATGTTGCATATATTAACAAATGAATATAATTCTTTGCATGAAAGTACACTTACGCTATTATGGATTTTTTTTTTATTAATATTGCAATTTTATGTTTGGGAAACATAAAAATTTTATTAAACAAAGTACATAGGTTGCAAGATTTTTCATTGTATCGATTAGATTGGAAAATTCGGGTCTTTCTTTGTTATTGTGAATAGCTGTTCAGGTTATTGTTTATGAATCCCAAAGACGCTTTATTACCCTAAAATATCAACAGCGGGATTTCTTATACTCTTACTGAAAAATAGATGAGTAATGTTTGAAAATGAAACACGTTTTGTCGTTGATTTTTTTCTTTTTTTTTCTTGCGGGACTGAATGTTAAAAAAGTGTATACCCCTCCTACTACTTTAGATATTGATTATCAACATAGTCAGCATTCCAAAGTAAAACGTTATGTGGCTTGTCGTGTAATTGAATATTAGATGTTTTGAATGCAACTCTTATCTTCAAAGAATTATTAGATTTTTAAGGTCTTCGAATGTTTGATAGGAATCGTTAAGTGGGTAATTTGCTTGTAATAATATTTTGAGACAAGATGTATGCAATAATATTCAATTCTGGTTTCAGTTGTCATTTATCTGTTTCTTATTTATATTATATTATTTATTCTGATTAGTTCTTTGTTCCTCATTTTTAACTACATAATTTGCTTAGAGTAAGGTTGCTATTCAACTAATTGCCCTCTGCTTGCTTTGTAATAAAGTACACATTTTGTGTTAAAAATAATTTTAATGATGATAAACTCTATGATAAATACATTTTAACAGGACTAACTTCAATAATTGTTTGTAATGAAACTTTTCATGGGTAGAGTATTTTTGCAAAACAATGTTGAATTAAAAGGATTCTATTCAAAAGCAATATTGAGGGATTGTGGAAAAGAAGCATTACGAAATTGTCTTCGAAATGGAACAAAGAGGAAGGCTTTTCTTTTATTTGGATCTTTTGATGTTATTCGTGTTTGTCGTGGAAGAAATTGTGTGCTCAAAAGAGGAGCGTTGTGTGTCTGTAAAACTGACTAAGGTGAATAAATATTTTTTGCTCAGTGCCTTGATGGAAGAAAGTGGGGCTTGTAGAGCAAGTCTAGGTACGAAAGCAATATGCATTTGTGAAAGAAGTTGCGAAAAATATTAATGTGTATGTAAATTAGGTTACTTTTAAAAGTGTATTTTGCGGAGACAGTAAAAAGTAAGTTAATGAAAAGTAATCAAGTTTCAGTGCGTCATTGGAGAAGATTTAAAAATAACAAAAATGATGAAAAGTCAGCAGTTGAATAGAACAAAATTTCAAGATACTGGTGAAACAACTATTTTTCTTCCATGGTGGGAAATACTTTTTGTGCAGTTTGGAGGAAGAAAATAATTATTTTGAACTAAAGTGTGATGGAATTATGTGCAAGAGTGGAAGCTGAGCTAGAAAAGAAAGCCATCTATAAGTACCTTGAATCATTATATCTTAAGGCAACTGAAACTATTCCTGTTGAAGAAGCTAAAAGGCGAAAAAAAATCTGTATGAAACAAGCTAAAAAGATGAAAAACACTGCTTTCTATGTTAGAGAATTTTTATAACGATTTCAATTGTAGATTTTGTCAGAACAGTATGCTAGCTTACACGACGTAGTTCTGATTTCGAATCATATAAACACCTGTGGGTTTTTTTTTTTCAAATTATTAATTTAACTGACGTTTGTCTTCAGCTTTTATAAAGAAATGTTTAACGCATGGGGAAGAACGTTTCAAGTGAGGTTTGTCTCCTCGGGAAAAGACAGGCTAATTTTCAACTACAGATTAATTTGGAGAAAAGCTAATCCGTTTCGAAATGGTTATCCGCAGAATTCATGTTATTGAAGCGTCCCTATCTCCTCCTCAACCCCCCCCCCCTTAAAAACAAAATAATATTTAGTGCGGGTGGATTTGGGGTTCTGA
>NC_090765.1:24722228-24727228 GCF_036898095.1 Palaemon carinicauda | reverse complement strand
TTCAAATTTTACTTATTTGCAATAACTTCATGTCTCAGATCCCGGTGATACTTAGTATATTGTACGAGTTATAATAAATCTATGGGTGAAAAAAAAAAAATAATGTCATCATTGTTCTACAAGTTTGGATTTTTTTTTCTTGACATTGTCATAAACAGCATCAAACTTATGAACATGAACATTTACTATAAATTCGTTTTGATGAAACAAGTTTGATAATACAGCACTTTTTTTTTTGTAGTCATTTTACTCACATTACTGCTATTAGACACTTGATATACTTTTGTAATTTGTGTCTAAGGGTAATAACATTAATAAGACAGGTGTGAGTATACTTTAGTATGATCCTATATCATCATTTCCACTTCCATGATAATTAGTAACTGTTGTTATTTGAAACATAACTTTTTTTTTTATCGCCGGTAGCTGATAACAAATGAATTGTCTTACATTAGTCTATACAACGAGCTATATTTCTTTATTTAATTATTGGATATTCAGTGAAAAGATGTTCTAAATTATTTAGTAATACCTCATCTTGAACTGCGTTGTCATTCCAAATATAGATATCGTAGATGAGGCTAAGTTGTTGCGAAAGGCTTTGGAATGTTAGGTTTTAAATTGCCTTTCAATAAAAGGTAGTCTTGGCTTTACTGTAAGTCGAGAATGTACTGTAGTTACGGCAAAAAAGTGTATATAGCTTGAAGGATAAGTGTCTTGGTGCTGTGTGGCATTTGGGAGAAACCAAGCTATATTTGATTTTGAATGTGTAAATTGTTGTAACCATATACTTACATTTAAGAATTAATAAATAACATGTATACAGTTATACACTGTATATATATATATATATATATATATATAAATATATATATATATATATATATATATATGGTTATGTGGGTGTGTCTGTGTAGCTTTAACTTATCTATATATTGTTATCTGTTCCACTGAAAATAGTATCTGTAATAATGTACTTTTATCTATACAGTACATTCCATCTTACAGCATTATGTTTAGATTTTTTAGGCTGTCAAGCAGGTGCCATATTTTTCATTGCTAATATAGATATGTATTTTGTTTATAACTATTATTAGTTAAAATAAATTTGTAGTTAGAATTTTTATTTTTACGTTCATATTAAGGTAATATTTACATGCAGTATCTGTTTTTCAACTCTTAACTAATGTGAACAAGTTTGGAAAGAACTTTCATTTCAGAAGAATCCCCATTGTGAACTCATAAATATATATTATTATTGTTCTTTGTAATACGCATACATTCTTAGGTAATTAGCTAAAGAGCATCGTTATGAAAGTCAGTCTTCCATATTTTAAAAAGGTCAAATGGGGAAGAACCAAGAATTAACTTGGATAAATATAAATTATCAGTAACATATTTCTTATATTTGTAGCTTTCTAGAGATAACACAAAAAAAAAAAAAAATTAGCCAGCGGGAAATGATTACTTGAATGAATAAAAAAGACAAGAAAATTGTGCGCCATTGGGTATTAGAACTAGGAATCTCAAATTAAGAACTACCATGGGATTGCACACCCAAGACCTAAGGGTTGAAAAAGTTTTTCGTGTGGTCAACTTTTAGTTTTAAATGTAAGATGATAGAGCCGTCCAAGCTAGCCTATATGGATAAATAATAGAACAGATTACCTGCTCTGTTATAGAAGAAATGATGGAAAGGAGATATTGAAAGACTGAAAGTCATCTCGCCCCACTCCACTATCAGAACATAGATAATGGCTTTCTTTGTAATCGGGCCACCCTCTCTCTCTCTCTCTCTCTCTCTCTCTCTCTCTCTCCATTGTCGATAATCCAGATAGTAATGCCGAATAAATATCCAGTCAATTTCTCTCTCTCTCTCTCTCTCTCTCTCTCTCTCTCTCTCTCCAAGAAAATAAAACTAATGTAGGAATGGATTGTTGTTTAAAAGTTTACAGGCAACAAATTCATACTGTACCTCTGTTGAGAGTGACTTCCTGTATAACGGAAAAATTACACAACGCACTTACAGGTTGACATCATAAATATCCTGGTTTTGGTTGAGGGGTAGCCACTGTAAAACCTATCAAAAGTTTTACGGTTAAGGAAAGGGTAGATAAAAAATCACTATGTTGAATGGCTGTTAGGTTGCTTTCATGTTTGAAATTACAGTTTTATCAAATTTCAAAAGAATATACTTTAACGATTTGAAAGCGAAGGCATATGAGAATCTGTTTTTATTTTTAGTAACTGATTCCAGAGGAAATGGAATTACTGCGTCGGGGAATAAACGGATAGATCAAAACATAACTGTTCGTGAAGCGTAAACAATTCAAATTTGTACGAAGTAAAAAGAAACCAGACAAAATGATTGGCAAATCATGTTGCAGGACGTTCCGGAGTTATTGTCCCACCCTACCTTCATCTTTTTGGTATCGCCACCATCACCGCCGCTACTGCTATTTTTTTTCTTTTTCTTCTTCTTTTGCCGCTGGCGATCATCGTCTTGATCGAGATGGAATTGAGGTTCATACCCCCTGCTTCCTGCCTACCCCCCCCCCCCTCTCCCCATCACGGTGTTTTATTGGACAAAATAACTGTGATTTATGGAAGCTGTAAGAGCGAACCTGGAGGAGGCATAGTGGACTCTTTACGACCCCCTCCCCCATTCCTCCCCTACACATTTTCCCTCCTACTACCTCACCTTTTACCCCTCCAAATTTCTTTCCTATCCTCCCCAACTTTTGCCCTACTTTCCTTTTCCTTACTGTTGCCCACTGACCCCAGCTTTTCTTCTGCCATCTTCTGGGCTCTTTCTCCTGCTCCTTCGTCTTGCCTTCCCCATTTTAAAGGAGAGAGAGAGAGAGAGAGAGAGAGAGAGAGAGAGAGAGAGAGAGCGAGAGAGAGCGCAGCCCTCAAGGAAATTGATATTGATAACGGTAGTTGGCAAAAATAGCCAAGTAATGGGAGATTTGATTCTTTCCTTGATTAAAGGTTCCTTTAAGTCTGCAATCTTTATTAGATTTACTTTTGGTCATTTTTCTCGTTTGTTGCCGTATCCCAGTCCTTCACATTATTTCTTTTAAAGATAATATTACATTTAGTGATCCTGTATTATTTAGCGTCATTTTATGTATACTTTTCTGTAATGATTTTTTATTATTGAGGGCCATAAATTACAAATTACGAGAAGAGTCCTTGAGAAGGAAGGTTGATTTTTGAAGGATGTTATGGAAGATACTGACTTAATAAATATGTATTTTTTTTAGGTTGGGGAGAAATTTCCCTTTTAATATCAAAGTTTCTCAGGCAACGATGGTTTCAAAAGATAAGTTTTATCTATAATTGATTATCAGTTTTTATTGTGTGGGGAATGATTGTGAGATGTGGAATTATCATGAAAATGAAGAATGCTGGGATGTTCGATTAATTTCTTAACGAAGAGATGTGAGATTACTATGAGAATGAAGGCTGCACTGAAGACCTGGTCTGATGTCACAGAATATTTTGTTTTGAGATGATGCAGATATTGAGGATAATTGTTATATTTTATTTTTTCTTGGACTATGGTGATATGCAAGGATTCTATTAGTAATGAAATACATAGAGATCATTCTAATAGCAAGGGATAACTTGAATATAGGGAATATCTGTGATGTTACTGATTATAAGGAATGTATATCGAGATGTAAAAAGTACCCAGATAATACTAAATGAAAGCGGAGTTACTGTGTCTCTTTTCATGAAATATAAGGCGACGATTGCTATATACTTTGTCATGATTATTATCATAAATTCTCTTTGATCAATATGATTACTGAGATGACAATTCTAAATTGGGAAAGGGTGGTGACATAAATCTTAGAAAGGTTGCCGGAGGATTTGAATTATGAAGTATTAATGGATGTTGTAAATTATTATGGGTATTTAGATTACTGCAGTAATTAAGTGTCTTTATTCCAATTTAGTAAGATTGATTATGTTATATTTATGAAATATTGTGTGGACGTTTTCGTTACTGTAATAGAGTAGGCTGTGGTGGAGAATGAACTGTCATTTACAAACGGACTAGATTATTAATATCAGAAGAACATATTAATTTCATAAAATTATGTTAACGTACGCACACATTAACATGAAATTATTATTTCGTTGTAGGCTTAGGTTTTGTTATTTTTAGAATTTTGAATAAGTGATAATCCAATATTTCTTACGTCATCTTGATGCAAGTAAAGTCAAGACTTTTATGATTTGCATATAAACAAGGTATTTTATGTTTTTAATGATTAGTTGCTTGCTCTAAAGGTATTAATTTTACTTTATATTTTCCAAAAACTTAAAGAGAGAGAGAGAGAGAGAGAGAGAGAGAGAGAGAGAGAGAGAGAGATTTTGGAAAATCCTCTCAGTCTCTCATGATACGAGGTTCATTTTCGAGATGCTGCGAATTTTAATTGGAGGATCAGTCGAGATCGCGTTTAACCAAGTCTTCAGGCTTGTCAGATGTTCCACTTTTTTTCCTTTTTCTCGAAATCTTTCAATGGGAGAATTATTTTAAAGAAGAGCGCACGATTGGAAATAGAAATTAAATTCTCGCTAAAGATAGTAATGCCTCGCATACTCACTTTCTCTCTTATTGGGAAACCCTTAAAGAAACTGCTATGCTCATATATCTCAAATAAAAACCCAGGAGAAAATAGAGGTACTCTTTCCTCTGACTTTCTTTCTCTTTCGAAAAGCCATAATAAAACTTTCTCTTTTTCTTTATACAGTTTTTCTTGAAAATCGTTAAAGAAGAAACGTTCTTTTATCTCATTATTTTCTCTTGAAAACCTCTTAAAAAATCGAATGTGCTGCTCTTTCTTTCTGTCGCGAAATCCCATAAACAAAAGAATATAGTATAATTTTCCCTTTTTATTTCTATTGGAAGTCTAGAAGTAAATGCTTGCTTTTGCCTTTCTCGCATACCAATAAAGAAACCAGTTTACTCTTCTCTCTCACTCTCG
>NC_090765.1:24715133-24721728 GCF_036898095.1 Palaemon carinicauda | reverse complement strand
AGGTTACCAAACAATTCTTCTTCACCCAAGGGGTTAACTACTGCACTGTAATTGTTCAGTGGCTTCTTTCCTCTTGGTAAGGGTAGAAAAGACTCTTTAGTTATGGTAAGCAGCTCTTCTAGGAGAAGAACACTCCAAAATCAAACCATTGTTCTTTAGTCTTTGGTAGTGCCATAGCCTCTGTACCATGGTCTTCCACTGTCTTCGGTTAGAGCTCTCTTGCTTGGTAGTACACCCAGGCACACTTTTCTAACTAATTTCTCTTCCTCTTGTTTTGTTAAAGTTTTTATAGTTTATATAGGAAATATTTAATATGTTGTTAATGTTCTTAAAATATTTTATTTTTCCGTGTTTCCTTTCCTCACTGGGCTATTTTCTCTGTTGGGGTCCCTGGGCTTATAGCATCCTGCTTTTCCAATCAGGGTTGTAGCTTAGCAAATAATGATAATAATAATCTGATTACGGCTAATTTTCTTTTGCCTACACATTCACCGTAAAGTCTGGCCTATGCTTTCCACATTCTCGTCTGTCCTCATACACCTGACAAACACTGAGATTATAAAAATTATTCGCTCAAAGGGTTAACTTCTGCACTGTAATTGTTCAGTGGCCACTTTCCTCTTAGTAAGTAGTAGAAGAGATTCTCTAGCTATGGTAAGCAAATCATCTTGGAGAAGGACACTCCAAAAATCAAACCATTTTTTCCCTAGTCTTTGGTAGCCTAATGCCATAGCCTTTATACCATGATCTTCCATTATCATGGGATAGAGCTCTGGCACACTATTCTATCTTATTTTATTTTCTCTTGTATTTTTGGAGTATTCATAGCATGTTTTAAAAATTTTATTTTAATGTTACTTTTCTTAGAATATTTTAGTTTAATTGTTTATTACTTCTCTTGTATATTTATTTTCTTATTTCCTTTTCTCACTAGGCTATTATTTCCTGTGTTGGAGCCCTTGGGATTATAACGTTCTGCTTTTCCAACTACCGTTATAGCTTAGCTAATATTAATGATAATCATAATAATAATGATAACCTAGAAACGATAAAGTCTAAACAATTTGCCTTAGGTAAATTTGACATATTATGCAGATTTCACATATATTGTTTTTGTCTATGCCTACGTATGTATGTATGCGTACCTTTTTATATGAGCGTGCACTTAAAGAAATAGTCTTCACTTTGTAGTGATATTCAATTTAAACGAATGGAAAACCAGTTTTAAAATTTTGCTCAACATCCCATTGAGAATACCACTTTCAAACTACCTAACAATACTCTCTCTCTCTCTCTCTCTCTCTCTCTCTCTCTCTCTCTCTCTCTACTCTCTCTCTCTCTCTCTCTCTCTCTATCTCTCTCTCTCTCTCTCTCTCTCTCTCTCCTCTCTCTCTCTCTCTCTCTCTCTCTTCTCTCTCTCTCTCTCTCTCTCTCTCTATCTCTCTCTCTCTCTCTCTCTCTCTCTCTCTCTCTCTCTCTCTCTCTCTCTCTCTCTCTCTCTCTCTCCTCTCTCAATAAATAAATAAAGAGCTCCATTTTGTTATCAAGCAGCTGGAATTGATTGATATAATTTTAATATCAAAATTAGAGAGATTTAATTTATTGTTGGTAATTTGTGTTGTGAATTGCAAGGCAGCCTTTTGTTTTGATTAAAAATGACTGAAAATTTCCTCCATACCTCATCCATTAATCTCAACATTCTAAGGTCATGTGGTTTCAATATACCTTCCATTTTCATTGTCAGTTCCCAATTTTCATGCTAAATAGATGAGGGAAGTTATTATGACCATCTAAAGTCTTTCCTCTCTGTGCTTATGTCGTACTAATGGGGTATTTTTTTTTTAGTAATCAGAGTATCTATTTTTATTTCATCCACGCTGCAATCATTCTCACATGTTCTACTTATTGAAAGACAGCCAATCTATAAGAACACGGATATCTCTCTCTCTCTCTCTCTCTCTCTCTCTCTCTCTCTCTCTCTCTCTCTCTCTCTCTCTCTCTCTCTCTCAATAAATGAATAAAGAGCTCCATTTTGTTATCAAGCAGCTGGAATTGATATAATTTTAATATATATATATATATATATATATATATATATATATATATATATATATATATATATATATATATATATTATATAATGTATTAATGTAAGATATACAGTAGTTATCTGTTTGTGTTACCGTTTTGTTGTTAATTCAGGCAATTTTCGTCGTTTGCTCGTCATGCTTATAATATTTTCTCTAGCCTGGAGATTAGGAATAAAAGCGCCAACTTGCTTTCTGGTACCAATATAAAGGTGAACTCTTGAACCGGAAGCTGCCACGGTCTTTGCCTCAAGGGCCACTAAGTGTTGTATAAGTTTTATGACAAGTTCATCGGTAATAAAGATTCTTGTACTTTTATACGGATATTGAAATTCTATAGCGTACATTCTCTCTCTCTCTCTCTCTCTCTCTCTCTCTCTCTCCTCTCTCTCTCTCTCTCTCTCTCTCTCTCTCTCTATATATATATATATATATATATGCTATCTAAAATTTCATAGCTATGGTGGGGTGGATATAGTTCATCTCTGATGGAATAAAATTCAATTTGATAGATAAACGTAATGTATACATATGTATAATGGACAGTTAAAAGACTATGCAGTGCAAGAGTGGGGTGAATGGCATTGTGTGTAGTGGTCATTTTAACACACTACTGATGATACACATTTGTAGATGTGAAAGATTTCTGCACTTGATGTTAACTCTCCCTTTAGTAATTAGACAATTAATGTAGTACTTTCGTGTTTCCCATGTTTTTGGAACTATTCCCTGTTAGAAAATTGGCCGTAATATAAAAACAACAAAACACACACACACACACACACACTATTGGAATCCGATGTTTATGGCTCATAGAGCAAGCTTTTTCATAAAATGTGATATTACTACAGATACGTGGTAATAAACTAGTTACTTTGACAGAGGAAGACAGGGAATGATTTAAACCTATTTAAAGTTGTTAAACTTCGAGCTTGTGGCTTTTGAGATGACTAAAATATATCGGTAAAGCATCAGACATGGCCTCATGGTGGTGGTGGTGGTAGTGGTGGTGTGTGTGTGTGTGTGTGTGTTTTTTTTTTTTTTTTCCTTTCCTTTTTTTTTTTTAAAGAAATTTTAAACAGCGGAAAACCCATACTTATGCTTTTGAGATCAGATGGGAATTCAACCCTATCCACTAGGCTTGGTCTATATTTGATAGATATGTGAAAAGTCCGTTCAAGATTATACTGAAGGGTTCAAATGTAAAATTTTAATTTGTTTTTCAGTAATAATTAAGGGTCAGGTAATAGCAAATACATTACAGCCTGGAAACACCATTTATTGTGCTGGTTGACGTATAATGAGTATGTATGTGTTATTGTTATCGTCCATTTGTTTGCATTAAAATGATCATAAACCAGATTTGTGATTAAACTTAAACCGAATTGATCTTTACACTTATTTTAAAGTAAATTTTCAGTAGTGAAAGTATAAACAAACATTGAGGCAATTTCTCTCACGTTTTTAGTGAGAGTAAATTAATTCCAAAGCTAGGAGTAAAGATGAGTGCTGGCGTTATTTTAAGATTTATCTAGACTCAATTTATCGAAAGGAGTACTGTTAAATGTTTAGATAAACACATAATTCGAGTTTGCTGTTGATTTTATTACCTGAATAGAATTTAACCACTTACCCTACCGTTGTGGCTACCTGCATTAAGGGAATCAAACGTATCTCGTTTCACAATTTCTGGGATGTTGTCAAGTTGCACGGGAGAGGTACTTCAGTCGTTCCCATCCCGACCCTCCCATTTGCTGCTCACCTGTAGAATGAATAAGACAGTGAACATCTCCAGTTTACGTAGGCTGACTTGACGGTTTATCTCGATTTCCCTGGAGTAGGGCAGATGTGTCGGGAAAGGGATTCTGGGTTAGGACTGACGCGTTTAGCCCACAAAGAGTGTTTTCTTGTTGACACTCTTTGCCTTTGTTGTTTCTTATTTGATTTTCATCTCGTGAAAGTTTTGTTTGTGGGGGGGAGGGAGAGAGAGAGAGAGAGAGAGAGAGAGAGAGAGAGAGAGAGAGAGAGAGAGAGAGAGAGAGAGAGAGAGAGATCGTTCTTACTCGTTTAATTTTGTGCATGTTATTTTTCACACGTAATTCAAGTTTTTTTTTTGGCCAAACGTCTGCCACTTTATACCAAATTAAGGAGATTCGCAATGCTTATATTAATGATGTAATGTTTTTTTTTTTTTTTTTTAAGATTATCAATTCCCATGTTTAATTGTAAGTGTTTTGATACATATGGATTAGACCTGATTACATATATGTAATTTTAACTACCATTAACGTTATTAATACTCCTTGGAATTTTTTATAAACTTATCAGGTTTTAGTGTTGTAGCTTTAGTTTTTTTCCCTTTTTTCTTATGCAGCGCCATATCAATTTGTTTAAATTCAAGTATTTCTTCCAGTTTGATATATTATTATTATTATTATTATTATTATTATTATTAATGTTGTCACAGCACTTCACTTTCAACAGGGGCTATATAAGTATTTCTCCCAGTTTGGTATATTATTATTATTATTATTATCATTATTATTATCATTATTATTATTATTATTAATCTTGTCACATCACTTCACTTTAAACACTGGTTATTGTTTTACAAAGCTTATTATTACTTCCACTATTTCTGCATTGTTAATTGGAATAATTTTTCTTCCGTACCCCTTCTGTCGACAATGAATAGGATATGCAGAAACTATATTTTCTTGATATTCGTCGTCACATATTATAGATTAATGAATTTGGCGTCTATGTTCTAATGTGCTACTATTATTTGTAATAAGAGCTATTGTCAAGATTATTTTCAATACATTTGAAGACTTTGAAATCAATTACATACTTAAAACGTTGTATTTTGCTTCGAAGGAAAATCATCCATTTATTACTACTACTACTACTACTACTACTACTACTACTACTACTACTACTACTACTACTACTACTACTACTACTACTAAAGCTACAACCCTATTTAGAAAAATTGGGTGCTACAAGCACAAGGGCTCCAACAGGGGAGGGAATCTATAAACTATATATAAGTAGAAATGCATAAAATATTTAGAATTTCTCAAGATCAGTAACAACGTTAAAATAGATTCGTCATATATAAACTGTGAAGAGAGAGAGAAGTCAATTTTTCAACATAAAAACTTTCGCTGCAAGTTTGAAGTTGTACTGTAGATATTCTGATGTACCTCATAAATCCATTTGATTTGGATCGAAGATCTGTCATGCCGAAAGAGATAATTAAATGGCAATACCACTACACACGATTCAGTTCTAAATATATATGTGAAATAGCATCATTTATAACTTGTGAGTCCGAAACTATTCATTTACCAAGGAAGTGTTATTGAGGAAAAATTCTTCGTTTGTGTTAAAATTCAACATATCGTAAACATTTATAAATAATGCTGAATGTGTCAAAAGTCTTTAATTCTCTCTTTATATCCGAGTTCAGTAAAACTTCTTGAATCAAAATTACCAATTAAAACGCGTTATAAAGCAATTTATATCCCCTGAGGTTTATTATAAATTTGCACTATCACCGAGTACAGTATATACACAAGATTTCGAATTCCTTAGGAGCACGCTGAAGCTTCAGTTACTTTTTTTTCTTTATTATTGTGGAGTTGGTTGGAAGTCTCGGGATGTGTTTGAAAGTTATGTAATATATAAGCGGATTGCAACTTTGGTTTAATACCTGTGAGAGAAGATGTAAGACCTTAGTGCCTGAAACCCTCGCGAAATATATAAGATTTGGAAGAGTGTGTTATTATCGCGTTTGCTACTTTTCCTTCTGAGGCTGTTTGTTTAGAAATGATAAAGTGCCTTTTGTGTCTACAAATGTATTTCTAAAATGAATATTGTTATTTTTCATATCTGTGTTTTTTTTATCTTGATATTCGAAATTGCATTTTTTCGTATGAGGTTTCGAAGCGTTTTTATTTTTATTTTGATAGGTTGTAGTCTTGATATATAGTTATACATTTTTACATAATTTGTGTTCAATTCCATAGACTAAGCTATGAACTTGACGAATCTGTAATATAAATCATTGTGTCTATTGCAGAAGACATTGGAAATTTTAGCTTATAATTATTGTACAGTACTCAGGCTATTAAACACCATTTGTGTCGAGCAATTTAGTGAAGACAACTGTCTTGATGTACATTGAAGTAATTTTAATATTCACTGGCAATGAACTGTGGCTGCTGTTCGTAGGATGAAGTCACACATAATTGGCCATCGAACCTATTGTTATATGACTTCTAAAATTAGAATTGAAAATGCCTAACTTTTTTTTTTTTAAATTTAGCTCAGTACTTAGTATTGTATAGTAAGAATGCAAAATATGTTCCCGCACTCAAGTATTTGGCTTTACAACTTACAATGTTCTTAAACTCGCGCTAGATACTTATTAGCGATTTGATCTTTATACTATACCAGGATACCCTTGTCATAGAAAATTTATATATATATATATATATATATAT
>NC_090765.1:24700133-24705133 GCF_036898095.1 Palaemon carinicauda | reverse complement strand
TCCAGTAAGCTATCTATGGTGTGTAATGGCTTCTGAGTTACGTTGGAGTTTGTCTTCCATTAGCTACTGGGTCTGACTCCTTATCTCTTAGCCTTCACTGGGGAGGTGTTCTGTGCTCTTGAAAGTGCCTTGGATAGGGAGTAGTAATAAATTTAAATGTAAAAAACGCAATCTTTGGTTTTGCACTTCCAGGGCACCAGCCGGCCGTTGATATACTACCACTAGAGAGTTATTGGATAATTTGACTGGCTAGATAGTACTGGGTTAGATCCCTCTGTCTGGTTACGGTGCGTTTTGTCTTTGCCTACACATACACCGAATAGTCTGGCCTATTCTTACCACATTCTCCTCTGTCCTCATTATTCTTCGCTCAAGGGGTTAACTACTGCAATGTAATTGTTCAGTGGCCAATTTCCTCTTGGTAAGGGTAGAAGAGACTCTTTAGCTATGACAAGAAGCTCCTTTAGGAGATGGACACTCCAAAATCAAACCATTGTTCTTTAGTCTTGGGTAGTGCCATAGCCTGTGTACTATGGTCTTCCACTGTCTTTGATTGGCGTTCTCTTGTTAGAGGGTACACTCTGGCATGTTGTTTTTTTTTTTTTTTTTTTTTTTTTTTTTTTTTTTTTTTTTTTTTTTTTTTTTTTTATGTGAAGGATCTAATTTAATGTTGTTGATGTTTTTGAAATGTTTTGTTTTGATTGTTTATTCTTCTTTTTATAGATTATTTTCTTGTTTGTTTTCCTCACTGGGCTATTTTTCCCAGTAGGAGCCCTTGTGCTTAAACATCTTGCTTAACTTGTATTAGTGATAATGATTATAATAATAATAATAATAATTAGAAAATCTCAAGAACAACGATTTGTTAGATATAGTGGAACTCATCATATTGTAGTACTTGAAATTTATTGAAGTAAAAAAAATTATGATAATGTTTTGTTCCTTAGGGTTGATATTAACGCCCTATACAGGAACCCCATTCTTTTATGAAATATGTTTGTAGTTGATGTCATAGTCTTTTATTAAACAATCGATTGCTCCAAAATCGTAGTAACAGTTATTTTCTCACATATTTTTCGTGTTATTGGTTTAAGAATGCTCTTATAGATTCTTAGTTGGATGATTCGTGATTTTCTTCTCTGCTGGCTTAAAGCTAAAATTGCTATTGCACATAATAAAGCAATTACGGCCTCTTCTTCCTATTCCAGTATTTGGTATCATCATATTTTTAATATGCTTCATGTAACATATTTGATAGGTAATGGTTTCCCAAACATTAAGTGTATGTTATTAAATTAGTTTACTCCTATTAGTTTTCCCCGTCTAAGCCCATTAATTTCAACCCATTGAAGTGATTGAATTAGGTATTCAGTGTTTCTTATGTATCATTTGAGATTGCGGAGCCTTTGACATCCTCCTCTTGACTTAATAGAGTCTGTTCTTACATGCTTGGTTTTACCTGTTATCATTGAGTGTTTAGAAATTCATCTTTGAAAGAGCAATGGTTGGGTCTCGGTTTTCGACGTCTAGTCACCGATTTGGTATTTTTACCAAAATGGTGTTATTGGATAGTAAAACTTATATATTGTATTGTGTACAGAAAATACTCAGGAAACGTAAAATTGAAAGTCCACATACCAAGGGCTTTCCCCTCCGTAATACTCGAAAGCGTTTGGTTACTAGTTTTCATTTTCAAGTGTCTTGTGCAGTAAGTGAAGTTATAAAATGGTGCTACATTTATATGATTATTTTTTAATAAATAAAGGAATGATTAATGCCAAGGGAAATATGTGGGTGAGAATATTTCATTGTTTAACACTGGCTACTTAAGAACATCTTATTTTGTTTCTAGAGTTTGCAAACCTCTTTAAAATAAAACGAAATATTAACTTTATAGAATCTCCTTAAGAAATACGTATAGTCTCGTTTTAGAATAGATAGGCCTATCAAACATGCATTTCAATTAAAGAGAATCTTCCAAAGTGCTCCACACTTTTTGTGCTTTTGCATTTCCTTGATTTCCCAAGGTAGATGGTGGTGTTGGTGTTGTGAATTCATAAACCGGTAGCTGGGAAATGAAGCTGTTGAAATAGTTTTTTTTTCCATCTAAATAGTTATGCAGATTTCAGATTGTTGATTTGAAATCCACCCCCACCCCCCTTTCCTTTCCTCAACACATACATAAAACGAGTGCAGCTTTAGATTCGGACATTTTCATTTTAGTTCGCTTTTGAAAGACTTCTTCCCTCGTTGAATATTGTGATAAAAATATTATTTGCATGTGGAGGGCTAAAGATTTATAATTTCTCTCTCTCTCTCTCTCTCTCTCTCTCTCTCTCTCTCTCTCTCTCTCTCTCTCTCTCTCTCTCTCTCTCTCTCTCTCTCTCAACGATGAACTGCATTAGCCGAGTGTCTCACCCTGGAATGAAACGGACTTTTTAACTGTTTCATTTTATTGTTTTGTCCGTGATTAAACAGAATATGGTTTAGGTTGATACCCAGAAATAAGCTGGATGTGTGTTCTTTGGGGACAGCATCTTCTATCGAGAGGAGAATGGAATCATGTGTTTGTGTATTCAGTGATGGTTTCCTGACTCCCTTAAACACGGCTTTTACTGTACATATTTTTTTTTCATGTACGTTGACATCATAGTCCTCGTTGTAGGTTTTGCAAAGAAAAAAAAATCTGACCCACATTTCACAACAGTAAACTATATTGAGTAATGGTGATAGACACCAGTGACCCATCTTTAAAGAATTGAACAATGTTCGTCAGTAATGTGGACAGGTCTTAGAAAGATTTCTTAGTACATTTGTGGACTAGTACTGTCTAGGTCCGTTGTATGAGTATTCAAAAGGAATAACACTGAAAGTAAATAAATAAAGGAATATGGAACAAATCAGTGGATAAGAAATAGTTTTCATGGAATTGAAAAACTGTGTATTCCGCAAACAGTTTTACTAAACCATTGATGCGAGCAAAAATTTGCATCTTGAGAGGCATTATAAAAACTAGTATAAAAAGTCGGTTTAGTATATCACCAGAGTCTTTATGTAACTTACGGTAATTTTTTGATTTTTTTTAATGAGATATAATTCATTTTGAACAAGTAAGAAGTATTTCAGAATGTAGGATTAGAAGTAAAGCTATTTGTAAAAACTGCCTATTCCCTCTTACCTTCATAATTAAAGCCTTCTTCACTTGCTTAATCAAGTAATGAAATTAATTTAGTTTAATTTTCGACTACACGATTTGAATAAATATTGTTTACTGGAATTTCACCTCATATTCATTTCATAGTTAACTGACAGATTGTAAGGTTTATTTTAATTTCTGCTTACAGTTTTTGTTACTTTTCTGGTTAGTGATATGAGTCACCATTTGTTATTATCTCTGAATATTGTGCGAAATTGGTTTAATTTTGGATTAATTTTCATTATTTTAAACCTTTTAAAATTCGCTAGAATATTTCTTGCAGTCGCAGATTGATTGAAAAATGAACATATATATTCCGCTTAAATATTGAGTTTAGATTTTTATTAGGTGTTAGCATTTTCAAGTCCAGTAAAAAAAAAAGAAAGAAAAAAACATCAGTACACACACCAACCTGTTATTGTGGGATGTTGGAATTTCATGAATTAAGTTGAGTTCATCTAGTCATTATTAATATAGTGAGAGATTTGTATTTTATTCGTAGCCATTTTTCTGAAACAATACAATCTTCTGCTGTTTTCTCTTGGCAACTGTACTTTAATCTTTGTAAATCTCTCTACATAGTTTTCAGGTCATGTAATTTCCCCAGAGCATTGCGGCGAAGGCTAGTACATTTGAACCGGTCTTATTGTGTTCGGGGTGAAGGTGATTTTTATACATATTCATTTTTTATACAGGGATTCTTGTGTCTATTTCTATACCATTGGTTAATGCAAGAGATAATTTCTTTTAAATGTCCCTATTGTAATGAAGTTGAGTACAGGTTTTATCGCAGCTGTAATTTTATGAATTATGTCTTTACGCTTTGAATCAATTTGTGCATGTATTTTATATTTCATGAAATATTAGGTAGCGGATAACGTTACATTCCCCCTACTGTACATTTCAAGGCATGAAGTAAATTTTACTTTAGTCCCCGCAAAGAGGAACGGCAAGTTTAAGAGAAAACGGGTTTTCTGGCTTGGTATTATGGTAAACTAATGTATTTTGTCTAACTGTCCAAAGTTTCATGTTAAAGATTTTTAAGATCCGTTTAAAAAACCATAAAAAAGTTAGTATTTTTCTTTAAGTGATGCACTTCTTCAATGTAAGTGTTTGTTTATTAACCAAGAACTCGTGGCCATAAAGAATAAGATTTAAATGCTTTTATTTATGTAATTTCTTAACGGATGTATTTGAAAAGTGTCCTATCTGAAGTATGTAATGTGTATCGTAGGGTATTACAAATATACGTACGTGTTTTTGTATAAGTGTACGTGGTTGCTCGTAGATTGGTATTGTTATCAGATGTATTATTGTTATGTAAATGAGGTGTGCGTCTACTGTATGTTTACTATTTCCTCTTATTACATTTCTTAATATTTACTGTACCTTCGTTCAAAAATTTTGCTGTTTTATCTCTTATCTAAAGCCATCATAAGCCCCATCATTTCCCCTCATTAATCTTTCAATTTGCGTTTCATGTACTTAATGGTACTTGAAGCGGATTTGAATGGGTTGGGAAAATGGTGTTACAATTTGATTTTTCACATACTGATTCACCTGTGAACCCACCCCACTGGGATTCGAATATCCTCACTCCCGATATGAATATAATTAGGGCCAATTATCAGCTGCTATATATTTGTATTTTTCCTTTGAAGTACTGTTTTTTCTTGCTATGGTAAACAGCCCTTCTAGGAGAAGGACACTCCAAAATCAAACCATTGTTCTCTAGTCTTGGGTAGTGCCACAGCCTGTATACCATGGTCTTCCACTGTCTAGGGTTAGAGTTCTCTTGCTTGTG
>NC_090765.1:24680133-24692633 GCF_036898095.1 Palaemon carinicauda | reverse complement strand
TTAAATCCTTGTTTTTCCGTCCTCTTGTTTTGCTTCCTCTCCACGTCCCTCTAAAATTTTCATGTCCCTTGTCTGTCTTCTTTTCCAATTTCATCCCATTTGTTTTCATTTTACTTCCTTTCTTTGTTTTGTCTTTATCTTCCCTCCGCCTTTCATGATTTTCGTTATCCAACAGAATGCCCCTCCCCCCCCATTGTATCTCCTGCTGATTTAGTGCCCTTTCCGTCTTTTCCCTTTACATCCCTTTTCCCTTGTCCTTTATTCTATAGTCTACTAACCTCTTCCATCTTTCTATTTTCCTTATTCTTCATCTTTTGATTATCTGTCCTCATTTGGTTTCTCGTGTCCTTATATAGCGCTTCCCTCCTCCTGCCGCCCCCCTTTTCTTGTCTGGTTGTCCTTGCATCCTTTTGTTTGTCCCCGCCCGTTCTTCTAGGTCAAACTATTCTTCCCGGTCGTTTGAACACCGACTTTCATTTCTTTGTCGTTTGACGTTTTGGCTTTTCTCGCTCAGGTGACTTTTGCTTCATCATCGTAGGTCCCTTTTTCTCCCCCAGAGTCACGTGTCTTTGATCGTTCGTCGTTCGATTATTTTGCCGGAAGTTTTCCTGTCGTCAGGTGTTTTTCACCTTGCTCTAGATGTTTCTTATCTTTCCCTGCTCTTCTCGTTTTTGCTCTTATTTCTTTTATGCTCTACTCACTTCCATTCGTGGTTCCGCACTGTTATGTCTTTAATTTTCAACTCGTGTGTTATAATTAGATATAAGTTTATTTCACCTTGCACGGATGTTTTCTTCGATATTTTCGATTTTTGTGTGTGTGTGTGTCGAGATGTTTTCCTTTTATAACTTTGTCATATCCTGCTTTAGCTATATATCTCTCCTCTTTCATTTTCTTTGGTTCTCTTCTTTTATCCATAGAGGCACCTCCGTTGTCCAATCATTTCCTTCATCCTTCGTGTCTTGTAACCATTTTTTTCTAACATTTATTTAATCTTTACTCTCGTTTAATTTCTTTAATTCTCTATACCTTATCTTCTACTTACATATTTTTCTATCCCTCCATAATTTGATCTTGCTCCTTTTCATTATTTCGCCCAATTAATCTTTAATTAAGCCCTCTTTTTCTTCTTATGTTCTGTACTATTGATTTTTATAATGTTTTAACTCGTCAAATCCTCCTTGAAGTTCATCTATTTTTATCCCTCTCTTACACATTCTTTCCTTTTACTCCCCTACCACTTCCATCGTTTTTTCATATCCAACCATATCCTGCCGTTGGGATTATACGCCGCATTTCCACTGTTATTTTAACTTTTCGTTGTTTAACATCCTCTCAAGTATTTCTTTATTTCGTCCTTCACGTTTTTCTCATATTCGTCCAAATTCTATACTTTGTTGGATCACGTTCTTCTATTCTGTTAAACCAAAGAGAAATTTATTTCTCAATGTACATCAATTTTTATCCTTTATTTCACCTTTATTTTTTCCCTTATATTGTTGTGTCTTGCTGTTAATTTTGTTTCCTGATCTTCATTTCTCGTCCATTTTAGACGCTAACCATGTTTGCAATTTCATACAGAAGTTTTATTATATCACGTAGTGTGCTTGACTCCATTTTCTAGAAATTTAAATGTATTGCTCTTACCTTTGGTAGCTTTTATTTTGTATTAGTTCACTTTTGGTATATTCATGTTCACTATGTTTTAGTATTTTGTTAAAAATTTATCCAATAATACGAAATGGAAGTAGTTAAATATTGTACATTTACCTATATATTACGGTTAAAAATTTCTTGCGTTAATGCTTCCTGTGTGATAATGGATTCTATTAGGATATAATTAAACGTGATTTTAAGATACAATTGGATTTCCATTGTATACTCACTCTCTCTCTCTCTCTCTCTCTCTCTCTCTCTCTCTCTCTCTCTCTCTCTCCTCTCTCTCTCTCTCTCCTCTCGTGAAGCATTGTTCTTAACAGGGAAATGTTAATCGTATTCATGCATTCCAGTAATGCAATTTTCAGATGTTCCTTTAAATGTTAATGTTATCGAGGAGGAAAAATGACAGGTTTAAATAATATTCATTGTCGTTAGCATGATTGCCTTCCTCCATTGTTTCATTGTTTTAGCACAAATACATTCATGTGTATGGATGGAATGTATTGTTTTTATATACATGTACAGTATGTGCATGTTTTTAAATAAATTTTATGAAAAGCTTTTTTATCTTAACAGTTTTAAATTAATTTTACGATGTTTAAATAAGAGTTGGAAATGAGAATAAACTGGAGGTTGGGTCGTGTTTAATATGTAATAATGGGTGACGTGTCGGAGAGAAGGGGAGGGACTTCGGAATACAGTAGAGAGGAATAGGGAAGCCACGCTATTTCGATATTTGATGGAAGAAGGGGATGGATTTTGGGGAACCGGTGTTCCCTCCTCACTTTTTTCCAACCCTTTTTTGCCAATGGGGTTGATGGGACTTTAATATAAATGGATGAGAGAGAGAGAGAGAGAGAGAGAGAGAGAGAGAGAGAGAGAGAGAGAGAGAGAGAGAGAGAGAGAGAGAGAGAGAGAGACGGCTTTTGATGATTGCTTTGGAAGAAGCACCAAATGCTGAATTGGAAAAGTTATCGAAAAGCTTTCTTTTTCCTTTCCGGTGGAAGGGGGAACTTGAATGGTTCACTTGATGTAAGTCAAAGAAAAACTCGATTAATGGAATGAGGAATCGCTTCTTTTTTCAGTCCCCCCTTTTTTTCCCTTCTCTTTACCATTGACTTTAATAGCGGAGTCAATTCTTGAAAGTCGACGAGGACGAGAAGCATTCGAAGTGTTAAAGGTTGTATGCCTCATTCGATAGGACTCGAAGATTGTTTTTATCAGATTGAATTTTCTAACTAAATAATTGTTTTAAAGATTTTATTGAAGTAAGGTTGAAATTCGTATGGTTTAATGCAAAATATACCTTTATATGCTTTATTTTGCGCAGTATTTTTTAAATCCTTAGTTAATGACAGCGATACCCCTTGAAGTTAATGTATGTCTGTGTATACAATACACACACATTTATATACACATGCATTTATATATACACACAAACATATATATATAATATATATATATATATATATATATATATATAATATATATATATATATATATATATATATATATGTATATATATATATATATATATATATATTTTTGGGCTCAAGCCATGTCGTCCTGATGGAAGTTCCTATAGGGTAGCTTCCTAGGGTATATTACAACTACGGCGATATTCCCAGAGAATTTACCTTAAGGTACCAGAATTCTAACTCCTGGAGCGAGTATCCCTCGTGGAAAGGGATATCGCGACATATCAGAGGACGTATTCTAGACACGTCACATGGCAGTCTACTACCTAAATAGAGATTCGTCTCGTAGGAGGGAGATTGACGAGATACGAATTCGGGAAGAAAAAAGGGGGGAGCCGCTCCCAAGGCCTCCCAATCCCCCGATTCGTATGCGTGCCTGGCGCCAATCCTGGCGCCATCTGCATTCCTTTTTGCGTAGCTTAACACTCGGTGTTTTTTCCTGTTTTTCTCGCAAATCTTGGATTTATTCAGCTTTTCATGGCTTCTCCCGTCTTCGTTGGCCTCGGATAAGTTGAGTATAGTGTCTGTTATGTATAAATGTAGGCTCTTGGTAAAATTTTGAGTGATTAATAGGATTAATCTTTGATACAAGAGCCGTAGCCTACCAGAGGTGTCCCTGGACACTGTCACTCGCTAGGTATAAATTAGTTAGTCAGAGTGACATTCCTGGTTGTTTTGCTTAATAAATTTTAGCTATTTAGCTTTACATAGGATTTCCTTTCGTGCTTAGTATTATTTGGCGAAGTATTCGCCATTCTGGCCTACGCTAGGCCATGTAGCCTAGTCGTTTGGTCCTAGTACTTAATGCATGATTTTGGTTTTTCCGAGTGTAATTAAAAGTTTATTAAAGCTTTAGGCTATATTTTATACATTTTAGACTGTGTGGAATATTTCCAAGATTGTATACGTGAGAGTTTCGGTGAATTAGGTAATCGATTCTCTTGGTGCCTAGGTTAATTGCTTATGGAGCCTTAGTATACTTTACTTATTCTCCCCGGTTGCTTTCTTTTCTTCGGAGAAGGTATGCAATCCCTTTCCCTCTGTTTAAGCCTTGGGCTTATCCCTAAGTGGTTTTTTTCCGAATTTATTTTCGATAAAAAATAACTATACTAGGGTGTTACTGTACCTTCCTGTTCCAGCAAAGTCTGGTTCAAAGAGGGACAGAACAACAGAGTTTTTAGTCTGGTCCGTGTTGTCTGGCTTGGGGCAGAGTTCCCCTCGCTGACCTAACACTTATAAAGGGAGCTTAGCTCCCTTAGGTCACTATCGAAGGTTTCTGTAGTATGATTCCTCCTTTTGTGATCGAACCAGACTAAAGTCCTGTTGCTGTTCTTGGGGAGGATAAAATCTTCCCTTGGGAATAGCAACGCCTTCCTTGCTTTGGTGCTTTGGAAGCTGGCAAGTATTGCTGGCCCTTTCCCCTTAGATCTCCCTTAGGCTAAGACAGAGTTCTTGGCTGCGGGTGATCTGTCACTAAAGCAAGGTTGGCAGGACCCTTTTGTCCCCTTCCCCCCTCTATCTCCGTAATGGCCTTGCCATTACTGTACTGTACCTTGCCGGCCGGCAGAGCTGGCCGGCAGAGGGGTATTACTGTACTGTACGTCATTCTACTTCTGGACCTAGTATAGGGTTGGGATGTGGAATTGACTAAGGCCATTGCCGGCCGGCTGAGATGCTGGCCGGCAAGGGTCTTATGTTTTTCGAGTGCTGCCCCGGACCTCTCTTGGTCCCTCATCCATGCCTGCCGACAGAGCCGGACGGCATTGGTCAAGGAAGCCTGAATTAAGTTTCTCCCCCTTCCTTATATGCACTCTTTCGGTTGCCGGGCTTGGGGGGTCGTGTACACTCTTATCCCGGCATCCATTCTATTTTCTTCTAGTGCTGTACCTGTCCCGGCTGCCCGGCCTATGAGGCAGACAGCCGGGCAGGTGTAGTCTTCTGGTTCTTTTGCTGCCGGCTGGCATCGGTCTTGTACCTTTGCTGGCCGGCTTATGTCAGTCCTTGTCTGCCGGTCACCAAGAGTGTGGCCGGCAGCTAGGTACTACCTTGTGTAGTTACCTGGCCGGCAGTCATTGCCGGCCAACACTGGCTGTTGCTGGCCGGCAGCTACTGCCCGCCGGCACAGGCATTTGAACCAGAAGGCTGCCGCCCCTATAGCTGTTAAGTAGTATACTTTAAAGCTAATTGTGGTGTGTGCCGGCCGGCAAAGGCAGGCCGGCACACATCCTCCTATACGTGTACTAGTATTCTTCTGTATAGCATATACAGTAAGAAGAAAAACTATAGTAAAAGTTTAGGTACAGCACTGTATCTTCTAACACTATTGTGTTTTCTTGCACAGCCCTTTGATGTTGCCCTCAGACAGGAAGCAGAGTCTTCCCCGTCTATTATCCAGATTTTAAAATCATTGCCTAGGTGTGAGCTCCACCTGTTTCCTCTGGAAACCTTGCATTGGTTACTCTAGTAGAGATAAACCAATTTTGATTTTATTATCTGGAAAGCTGCAACAATGGGTTGTGAGGGAAACACAAGTGTGTGTCCTTTCCTTTATGAATTGTTATGCTATACTATGCATATCCAGTGATACATAGCTTCACTTGATACTCATGGAAATTTTTTCTCTTTACAGGAGGACCCTCCGAAGTGCGGAAATGTTTTCTGCAATGTCCGTAGCAGGAACCTCTGCGGACATGAGTGTTGTAGGAGACACGCAGCATGCGCTGTCTCCAAGGATGATCTCCAGTATTGGGGACCCTCAGGTATGTAACTGTATGCACTAACCTGATTACTGAGGCTTTTGATTCCCCTAGAACGGCGGAATCAAGGGATATATAGGGAAAAGCTCCGTACTTGGGTAAGGGGCTTCAAGAAGAACACCTCTGGCCCTTATCTTCCTAGTGAGAAGATGAGGGCGTATCTTCTTTCCCCAGGCATCAGCTGAAAGCAGTGATTCCCCCAGCCTCAAGAGGAGATCCCCCCAAGACCTAGTCCAGGTGGACGAGGAAGTCGCAGATGCGATGCAAGACATCCAGTTGTGTGACAGGATGTCTGATGTGGACGAAGGTTTGGAAGAAGACCTCCTGGCAGAAGGTCAGGATCAAGTTCAAACCCCGGATGTCGCAGAGGATGGGGTCGGACGAGGTGTCGGCTACTCCGGTTCAGATGCCGGAGCCCATCCCCTCAACATCCGCTGGTCTCCCAGTAGAACTGGGACAGGGCCCTCTCTTCGATTGTTGGAATTGATCCAACAAATGCAGAAGGAGAATCAGGAGAAGGCGGCTGCAATGGAACTGCGTATGCAGTCCCTAGCAGAATCACATGGGCCCCCGGAAAAGGCTCAATGTGAAAGACCTTCCCATATGCTCAGATGCTAACCATGGAGGTATGCTGAGCACATTGCCAATGACGACTGGTAAGATCGTCATTTCGGATAAGCTGGGTTCAGTTCTCCTAGAGGAGGTAGAATTCTGGCCCAGCAAGGCATCATATCCGGACTGCTATGTCCGGGCTGAGAAAAGAACCAGCTTCAAGGGAGGAGACAGAGCCGAAAGAGGTCATTATTATGGACCATGCTAAGGCTCAAGCCCTACTTTCATCCTCGATGAAAGAGAGGGGCTTCTCGAATTCGAAGGTAGCAGCATTGAGCAAGAAGCTCCCTTCTTTTGTGTCCTCTTCTGATAGAGCCTTCCCCTTTTTACAAAAAGGGTTTGCGGCTGTCCTAAAGGCAATCGAGGCCGGCAAGCCTTGCCCCTCCCTGGGAGGAGGTGTAAACCCTTGTCGCTGGCTCTGCCTATGGACCACAAGGACTGGAAGGATGTCCATCTGACATTCTCAGTGGGAAAGTTGGAGGCTGATATTGCCGGACGGCAATTCGGCGAGGACCTCCCCAAGTTGTCCGAATTTCTTTTACGAAGAGAGTTCGAGACAAAAGAAAGACTGGCTGCCTCAATGTCTCTATCAGACTACTCTTGAGACGATGGCAAGTGACCCTAAGGTCCATGAAATGTTCATGGTTGTGGCTAAGTCTCACCTAGCCACAGTGACGAAGGACCTTTATGGCTTCGTCAAGGCAAGGAGAGCTTGCAGGGAGTTCGTGTTCACCCGGGGGGGCTTCGGTGAGACACGAGCCAAGGAAGTTATATCCTCCAACATTTGGGGAAAAGACCCTTTTCCCTACCGATGTGGTCAAAGAGGTTGTTGATAAGGCCGCCGTGGAGAATAGAAACCTTCTCCAGAAGTGGGGCCCTGGCTATCAAAAGAAAATCTTCCCCGGATGAGGGTCCTCAACCAAAGAGGAAGAATATGAGGACTAGGCTACCGTCTCGGCCAGCCAAGCCTTATAGACAGCAACAGCAACTGCAATTGCCTTTGCCTCCAGTGCCCCAGATGGTGGCACAAACCCCGACTACTTTTCAGTGGGTACCCCAGGCTGTGCCAGGTCAGTCAACCACATTCACCCCAACGTTCGAAGGACAGTCTTCTTCCTTTCGTGCAAAGCCTAGAGGAGCAGCCAGAGGCTCGTCTAGGCGCCCCTCAAGGGGAAGGGGATTCAGAGGTGGTCGTGGTCAGGGAGGCAAGACCTCAGGACGGCAGTCCAAGTGAAACGATACCGGTAGGAGGGAGACTAATGAAATTTTGGGATCGCTGGACCCTTTGATCCCTGGGCCCAAAGCCTACTCAAGAATGGACTGGGTTGGAGCTGGTACAGCACTCCACCCCCATGCCTTCGGTTTTTCCAACACTCCACCCCCATTTTGGAGGAGTACGTTCAAGAACTGTTGGAGAAAAATGTGATCCGAAAGGTGAAGTCCATCAAATTCCAAGGGAGGCTGTTTTGTGTTCCCAAGAAAGACTTCGGAAAAGCTCAGAGTCATTCTGGACTTGTCACCACTCAACAAGTTCATAGTGAATTGCAAATTCAAGATGCTAACACTGCAACACATAAGGACCTTACTGCCCAAGAGGGCATACTCAGTCTCTATAGACTTGTCAGACGCCTATTGGCACATCCCAATCAGCCGTCGACTCTCCCCCTACCTAGGGTTCAGGCTACAACGGAAACTGTACGCCTTCAGAGCCATGCCATTCGGGCTAAACATAGCCCCAAGGATTTTCACGAAGCTTGCGAGCGCAGCTCTCAAACAATTACGCCTAAAGGGAATTCAGGTAGTAGCCTACCTGGACGACTGGCTGGTGTGGGCAGCATCCGAGACCGAATGCTTACAAGCTTCCAGTCAGGTGATCCAGTTCCTAGAGTACCTAGGCTTCAAGATCAACACAGAAAAAGTCTCGACTTTCTCCATCCCAAAAGTTCCAGTGGCTGGGAATCCACTGGGACCTTTTGTCACCACAGTTTCTCCATCCAATGAAGAAAAGGAAAGGAGATAGCGGGCTCTGTCAAGAGACTTCTAGATTCCAAAAGGATATCAAGACGCGAACAGGAGAGGGTACTAGGCTCTCTCCAGTTTGCTTCAGTGACAGACCCAGTGCTAAGAGCACAGCTAAAGGATGCAACCGGAGTTTGGAGAAGGTATGCATCAAACTGCGCGAAGAGACCTGAGAAGACCAGTGCCGCCTCGGCTACGTACTCTTCTCAGACCTTGGTCCCAAGCCAGGACATCTAAAGAAGTCGGTTCTTCTTCAGCCACCTCCCCCCGTCGATGACGATTCACTCAGACGCCTCAAAGGAGGGATGGGGAGGTCACTCTCATCGGAAAAAAGTCCAGGGGACTTGGTCCAAGCTATTCAGAGACCTTTCATATAAACTTTCCTAGAAGCTATGGCAGTGCTCCTTACCTTAAAGAAAGTCTCCCCGCGTCACTCGATCCACATAAGATTGGTGACAGACAGCGAGGTGGTTGTGAGATGCTTGAATCGACAAGGGTCGAGGTCACCACCTCTCAACCAAGTGATGTTAGCCATTTTCCGATTGGCAGAAAAGAAGAACTGGTACCTGTCGGCAGTTCACCTTCAAGGAGTCCGCAATGTGACAGGCGGACGCTCTATCCAGGTTCACACCGATAGAGTCGGAATGGTCCTTAGACGCAGGATCATTTTCCTCTCATTCTGAATCAAGTCCCAGAACTGCAAATAGACCTCTTTGCGACGAAAGACAACAAGAAGTTGCCCCTGTACGTGTCCCCGTACGAGGACCCCCTTAGCGGAAGCAGTGGACGCAATGTCCCTCGACTGGAACAGGTGGTCCAGGATTTATCTGTTCCCTCCTCACAACCTTCTGTTGAGGGTCCTCAACAAACTGAGATCCTTCAAGGGGGTAGCGGCAATAGTGGCCCACAAGTGGGGCGAACAGTATGTGGTTCCCCTTGGCGTTGGAACTACAGATGAAAGTTCGTGCCGCTACCACATCCAGTTCTGACCCAGCGAGTCCAGAAGTCGACTGTCTGCGCTTCATTACAGAAAACCCCAGACCCTGCAGCTCATGATTTTCTCGCCCCTAGCGGTGAGAAAGCGTTTCGGGATTTCGAGAGCTAGCATAGACTTCCTAGAGGAATACAAGTGCAAATCGACTAGAAGGCAATATGAGTCATCTTGGAGAAAGTGGGTGGCCTTTGTAAAGGCAAAGAATCCGCAGGAGATCTCAACAGACCTTCTGCTTATCTTTCTTCATCCACCTCCATGGCCAAGGATTGGCAGCTAACACGATTTCAGTATGTAAATCGGCTTTGATGAGACCCATTTTATTTGCCTTCCAGATCGACCTAGGTAACGAGATCTTTAATAAAGTTCCGAAAGCCTGCGCTAGGCTCAGACCTTCAGCACCTCCAAAGCCCATTTCATGGTCTTTAGACAAAGTTCTTCATTTCGCCTCCCTGTTGAGCAATGAAGAATGTGCGTTAAAGGATTTAACGCAAAAAGTTATTTTCCTATTTGCACTCGCGTCCGGGGCCAGGGTTAGTGAGATCGTAGCCCTCTCGAGAGAGGCAGGTCGTGTTCAGTTCCTGGATGGGGGGGGAGCTGAACCTGTTTCCGGATCCTACGTTTCTCGCCAAGAATGAGTTACCCACCAACAGGTGGGGTCCCTGGAGAATCTGCCCTCTGAAAGAAGATGCATCTCTATGTCCAGTAGAATGCCTAAAGGTCTATCTTCGTAGAACTTCAGACTTCAAGGGTAGTCAACTATTCAGGGGAGAAACATCAGGCTCAAATTTATCTCTGAATCAACTCAGAGCGAAAATGACATATTTTATTCGCAGAGCGGATCCTGACAGTACACCCGCAGGTCACGATCCGAGGAAAGTTGCCTCATCCCTAAATTTCTTTAATTGTATGGATTTTGAACATCTCCGTTCATACACGGGCTGGAAATCTTCCAGGGTGTTCTTTCGCCACTATGCGAAGCAAGTAGAGGAACTTAAGAGATCTGTGGTAGCAGTGGGTCGTGTAGTTAACCCTACTGTTTAACTCTGCGAGGAACAGTGGTCTTAATTGGGACGATTAAGTCCAGGGTGAGTGTGTAGGTACATACTGTACTACAAACTAAAATGAGGGCACCAAGTGCCCATATAGACTGTTCCTTCCTTCAAAGGTGAACCTTGCATAAGTTCAGACATGTGTGCCAAGCGTTTCCTTTTCTTTAACGCTAATGTGATTGATTTGTAATACAGATTTTTTATGACTTGATACCTTGGTATCTCATTAAAGTGGTGTTTAATGGTTTTTCTTTCAGATAAACAAGTTCTGTTTACTATCATACTTATGCTTAAAGTTTTGGGTTATCCCCTTTTATATAAATATATATATTTGTTGTTAACCTGTCTGTTTATTATCTGTCAATAAACTTGTTCTTGAGAACCTTGCGTCTCTTTCACCTGTGTCAATTTATTGGTATAATTGAGCATTTAATTCTATGTATCTTATCGGGGATAATTCTGATAGAATTGTTCTGTTTTGCAAGCTATGTTGCATTGGTTTATGTAAGTCCCCTAATGGGAGGACTCCGTCCCATAAAGGGACGAGGGCGGTTTTATTAGTTTCTTCCTATGCGGATATAAACCTTTGTCCAATACAAGTATTGTGCGGATGACTGGTCAATATATTGACGCAGTAGTTCTATACAAACTATGCTTTACTTAATATAGGGCGAGGCCACTATATTAGCTTGCCTGAGATTCATACATAGATATATGTACTCTTCGAGACTTTCCAGAGTCTAGTAGGACTCTTCCCTGTAGGGGGCAGGAAGCTCTAACATAGTTTATAGTTAGTTGAAAAGATGTATAACGGTAACATCTTAGGTCTCTAGGTCTAGTCGACCGGGAATAAATATCTCCGGGGAGTACGGCACGTTCTGAGAATCCACAGATACAGTAATGCTCTGGTACACTTCCATCAGGACGACATGGCTTGAGCCCAAAAAAACGGATTTTGAGCGAAGCGAAAAATCTATTTTTGGGTGAGATAGCCATGTCGTCCTGATGGACCCCGCCCCTTGCCTTTCTAAGAAAGGACTGTAGGACCCCTCCCTACATACAGTATCTGTAGCACCTCGTGTACGCTACAAGGAATACAGATGGCGCCAGGATTGGCGCCAGGCACGCATACGAATCGGGGGATTGGGAGGCCTTGGGTGCGGCTCCCCCCCTTTTTTCTTCCCGAATTCGTATCTCGTCAATCTCCCTCCTACGAGACGAATCTCTATTTAGGTAGTAGATTGCCATGTGACGTGTCTAGAATACGTCCTCTGATATGTCGCGATATCCCTTTCACGAGGGATACTCGCTCCAGGAGTTAGAATTCTGGTACCTTAAGGTAAATTCTCTGGGAATATCGCCGTAGTTGTAATATACCCTAGGAAGCTACCCTATAGGAACTTCCATCAGGACGACATGGCTATCTCACCCAAAAATAGATTTTTCGCTTCGCTCAAAATCCGTTATATATATATATATATATACACATATACACTATATATATATACATATACACACTATATATGTGTGTATATATATATATATATATATATATATATATATATATATATATATATATATATATATATATATATATATATATATATACACACACTATATATATATATATATATATATATATATATATATATATATATATATATATATATATATATATATATATACACACATACACTATATATATATATATATATATATATATATATATATATATATATATATATATATATATATATATATATATATATATATATATATATACATTGACAAGTTTTTTGTATATTCAGTATTATCAGTACATTTATGTATATAAACAAAGAAGCAAACAAGTTAAAGAACAGAATCAGTGTATTGATTTTCATATTTGTTAGCTGAATGACTTGTGTAATTAAACGGGAAACATTTCATGTTA
>NC_090765.1:24666956-24676956 GCF_036898095.1 Palaemon carinicauda | reverse complement strand
AGAGAGAGATTACATTCATTTCGAAGGAGAGGGATGAAATTTAAATTTAGATCTGTTTTTTTAATGTTCAAATGCAAGAAACCTTCTTCAGTCTCTTGTAATTGATATTATTTTATTAACTTGAAATTGTGGTCGGTCTTTGATATTGGATTTGTGTTTTAGCTGAAGAGTTGCTCGGTGAATATTAAAAAAAAAATTGTAAGTCGGAGAGTAATTTATGGGATGAATTTTTGTTTTTGTTTAATCATAAAATTTACATAAATGGTTTTCTGAGCTTGATTGAAACCATCTTGATTATGAGGTTAAATGAGATTGAATTCATTTGATTAAACTCTTTATCATATAGTTTGCAAAATATGATTTTATATATTTGATAATATATTGAAAAGAGAAGTAAGTCGACCTAAATGGTCTTAAATTACCCTTGACACATCGACTGTAGGTTGATTAATAGTATATTTATTTTTGTCTCTAATTTATGTTTTTCTGTATTTCAGGTGCGGAATTTTGTGTTTGAATGTTTTACCCAACCAGTGTTACGTAAGTAATATGTGTAAAAGGTATGGTGATTTTATATATATATATATATATATATATATATATATATATATATATATATATATATATATATATTATATATATATATATATATATATATATATAATTTATTTATTTATTTATTTGTTTAATTATTTGCAGTTCTGTATGTTTGTACGAGTGCATGAGTAAACATTCTCTGCAAATTTTATTTTATATTTTTATTTTTCTTGGATACCTGAAACCTAATGTTAGATTGAAAATGAAAATTCCTTATATTTTCCAACGTTAAATTGATATATTATAGTTGTGTATTGTAGTCCTTGTTGATCCCCATCAGGTAAATGTATGGTTGATCATTAGTGAGTTCACATTTTAGAATATTGAAAATATGCTGCATTTGTTGAACTAATTTGTTGTTTTATATTTTCTAGTTCTGAATGTTTTCAGCAGCTGTGGGTTCGATGGTGGTTAGCGATGTATTATAGGTTGCAGATATAGAGATGAGGAAGTTTTTCAAAATACTTAGCAGTTTTTAGCCAGAGTGGACTTTGCTCGAGATTATTTTGATGTTTAATATTATAAACGCTGTTGTTCCCTTTTTGTATAACTTTTGCTTTTCAAGTAATTTTATAACGAGTGGTCTTGACATAAACTAATAATACTCAACCTTTCGTTGGTTAGTCGCTCTCTCTCTCTCTCTCTCTCTCTCTCTCTCTCTCTCTCTCTCTCTCTCTCCTCTCTCTCTCTCTCTCTCTCTCTCGTTGGTTTTTGATGAACAGGTAAGAAAGTTCATTGAAACGGTAACTGGCAAAACAAGTAGTGGTTGCTATACCCAATAACATACAACCCCTTGGGAGATAAACAAACACGTAAACGCTGACACAGTAAAGGTAAAGTCAGGAGGCAGAGAAGAACTGGATCCTGGGTTAAGTATGTAGCTCAATATATGTTTTTTAAGCATGTGGCTAGTTTCATCTATCGATAGGCTTAGAAGGTTTTATTGGTGAATTTCGTATCCATCCAATTAAACATATATTAAAATTCTTTTCCTCTCGCCAGTCAGTAACCTAAAAACTCTCTCTCTCTCTCTCTCTCTCTCTCTCTCTCTCTCTCTCTCTCTCTCTCTCTCTCTCGTTGGTTTTTGATGAACAGGTAAGAAAGTTCATTGAAACGGTAACTGGCAAAACAAGTAGTGGTTGCTATACCCAATAACATACAACCCCTTGGGAGATAAACAAACACGTAAACGCTGACACAGTAAAGGTAAAGTCAGGAGGCAGAGAAGAACTGGATCCTGGGTTAAGTATGTAGCTCAATATATGTTTTTTAAGCATGTGGCTAGTTTCATCTATCGATAGGCTTAGAAGGTTTTATTGGTGAATTTCGTATCCATCCAATTAAACATATATTAAAATTCTTTTCCTCTCGCCAGTCAGTAACCTAAAAACTCTCTCTCTCTCTCTCTCTCTCTCTCTCTCTCTCTCTCTCTCTCTCTCTCTCTCTCTCTCTCGTTGGTTTTTGATGAACAGGTAAGAAAGTTCATTGAAACGGTAACTGGCAAAACAAGTAGTGGTTGCTATACCCAATAACATACAACCCCTTGGGAGATAAACAAACACGTAAACGCTGACACAGTAAAGGTAAAGTCAGGAGGCAGAGAAGAACTGGATCCTGGGTTAAGTATGTAGCTCAATATATGTTTTTTAAGCATGTGGCTAGTTTCATCTATCGATAGGCTTAGAAGGTTTTATTGGTGAATTTCGTATCCATCCAATTAAACATATATTAAAATTCTTTTCCTCTCGCCAGTCAGTAACCTAAAAACTCTCTCTCTCTCTCTCTCTCTCTCTCTCTCTCTCTCTCTCTCTCTCTCTCTCTCTCATCTTCATCCTCCTCTTCTACGAGCAGTACGTCCCGTGAACTTTAACTTGGCCAACTTTAATCAAACTTAATGTTGCTTTAAATGAAGTTCGGCTGAAATCAGGAGTGGATGGCGAGCTGCCAGGTTGTTATTTTTTCACTCCGTCTCTTGAGTGAATTTCTTTTAACTAGTTATTGTTTAGATGAATTAAATTTTTTTGTCCATATTTAGGTTTTGTTAATTTTATTTATTTATTATTTGTACGTAAAACTATCCAGTGGTAAATCAAATATGCATAAGCTTTCTGTTGTCCATGCTGGATTTCCCACGTGATCTCCTTTTCCTAGTTTTGCCTTTCTCTTTCAGGCGACTCACAACGGGACATTGACTTATTGATTTGTGTATCTCCCTCCAACGCCTCCCTATCCTCCTCCCCTGCCCCCCAGCTCTCTCCACCTTTAACTTTGGATCTCGTAACTTCGCCATGATTATTCATAACCTTGGAAAATGAATAAAAAATGAGTTTCGTGGGGATTAATATCAGTTGGCCCTTGTTATCATGTGAATAAAGTAAAGCTTGCATGGGAATTTGGCTCTTTGCTACTCGCCTTTTTACTTACTCTTTCTCTTTTCCTTGCTTTTCAAAGCATTTTTCAGAATTCCATATTAAAGGATTTTATTTAGTAAGTATTTATATTGTGTATGTGCACGTCATGTAATATTATTGATACAAGTTCCTCCCACTCCGTTAACTCTCTGTTTAAAGTCTTAAGAGGTTTGATTTAATGTAGATATGTTTGGGTATTTTACAATGCGAAAATTAGTTACTGTTTATTTTACCCCTCGGCTTTCATTCTCTCTTTCGTAATTAACCCTGCTTGTTTTTGGATGTCCTCATTTCTCGTTCTTTATTGGCTATCATCGCATTCTGTTCTTCCTTCTCTGTCCTCCTTAATTCCATTCTTCCTTTGTCTCTTTGTTCCCTTTTTCATTGTACGCCCTCTTTTCCTTCCTCTCCATGTTTCATGCTGTCTAGTTATCTAGTTATGTTGCTTCTTTGCCCCTTCATGTCCGTCGCATTTTTTAATCCTTGTTTTTCCGTCCTCTTGTTTTGCTTCCTCTCCACGTCCCTCTAAAATTTTCATGTCCCTTGTCTGTCTTCTTTTCCATTTTCATCCCATTTGTTTTCATTTTACTTCCTTTCTTTGTTTTGTCTTTATCTTCCCTCCGCCTTTCATGATTTTCGTTATCCAACAGAATGCACCCCCCCCTCCTTGTATCTCCTGTTTTAATTTCCCTCTCCGTCTTTTTCCCTTTACATCCCTTTTCCCTTGTCCTTTATTCTATAGCCTACTAACCTCTTCCATCTTTCTATTTCCTTATTCTTCATCTTTTGATTATCTGTCCTCATTTGGTGTCTCGTGTCCTTACTAGCTCTTCCCTCCTCCTGCCCCCGCCTTTTCTTGTCTGGTTGTCCTTGCATCCTTTTGTTTGTCCCCGCCCGTTTCTTCTAGGTCAAACTATTCTTCCCGGTCGTTTGAACAGCGACTTTCATTTCTTTGTCGTTTGACGTTTTGGCTTTTCTCGCTCAGGTGACTTTTGCTTCATCATCGTAGGTCCCTTTTCTTCCCCCCAGAGTCACGTGTCTTTGATCGTTCGTCGTTCGATTATTTTGCCGGAAGTTTTCCTGTCGTCAGGTGTTTTTCACCTTGCTCTAGATGTTTCTTATCTTTCCCTGCTCTCCTCCTTTTTGCTCTTATTTCTTTTATGCTCTACTCACTTCCATTCGTGGTACTGCACTGTTATGTCTTTAATTTTCAACTCGTGTGTTATAATTAGATATGAGTTTATTTTCACCTTGCACGGATGTTTTCCTCGATATTTTCGATTTTTGTGTGTGAGTGTCGAGATGTTTTCCTTTTATAACTTTGTCATATCCTGCTTTAGCTATATATCTCTCCTCTTTCATTTTCTTTGGTTCTCTTCTTTTATTCATAGAGGCCCCTCCGTTGTCCAATCATTTCCTTCATCCTTCGTGTCTTGTAACCATTTTTTTCTAACATTTATTTAATCTTACTCTCGTTTAATTTCTTTAAGTTTCTATACCTTATCTTCTACTTACATATTTTTCTATCCTTCCATAATTTAATCTTGTTCCTTTTCATTATTTCGCCCAATTAATCTTTAATTAAGCCCTCTTTTTCTTCTTATGTTCTGTACTATTGATTTTTATAATGTTTTAACTCGTCAAATCCTCCTTGAAGTTCATCTTTTTTTATCCCTCTCTTACACATTCTTTCCTTTTACTCCCCTACCACTTCCATCGTTTTTTCATATCCAACCATATCCTGCCGTTGGGATTATACGCCGCATTTCCATTGTTATTTTAACTTTTCGTTGTTTAACATCCTCTCAAGTATTTCTTTATTTCGTCCTTCACGTTTTTCTCATATTCGTCCAAATTCTATACTTTGTTGGATCACGTTCTTCTATTCTGTTAAGCCAAAGAGGAGAAATTTATTTCTCAATGTGCATCAATTTATTATACTTTATTTCACCTTTTATCCCTTATATTGTTGTGTCTTGTTAATTTTCTTTCCTTATCTTCATTTCTCGTCCATTTTAGACGTTAACCATGTTTTCAATTTCATACAGAAGTTTTATTATATCACGTAGTGTGCTTGACTCCATTTTCTAGAAATTTAAATGTATTGCCCTTACCTTTGGTAGTTTTTACTTTTTATTAGTTCAATATTGGTATTCATGTTCACTATGTTTTAGTATTTCGTTAAAAATTTATCCAATAATACGAAATGGAAGTAGTTAAATATTGTACATTTACCTAAATATTACGGTTAAAAATTTCTTGCGTTAATGTTCCCCGTGTGATAATGGATTCTATTAGGATATAATTAAACGTGATTTTAAGATACAATTGGATTTCCATTGTATACTCACTCTCTCTCTCTCTCTCTCTCTCTCTCTCTCTCTCTCTCTCTCTCTCTCTCTCTCTCTCTCTCTCTCTCGTGAAGCATTGTTCTTAACAGGGAAATGTTAATCGTATTCATGCATTCCAGTAATGCAATTTCAGATGTTCCTTTAAATGTTAATGTTATCGAGGAGGAAAATGACAGGTTTAAATAATATTCATTGTCGTTAGCATGATTGCCTTCCTCCATTGTTTCATTGTTTTAGCACAAATACATTCATGTGTATGGATAGAATGTATTGTTTTTATATTCATGAACTGTATATGCATGTTTTTAAATGTATTATATGAAAATCTTTTTATCTTAATAGTTTGAAAGTAATTTTACGATGTTTAATATAAGAGTTGGAAATGAGAATAAACTGGAGGTTGGGTCGTGTTTAATATGTAATAATGGGTGACGTGGCGGAGAGAAGGGCAGGGACTTCGGAATACAGTAGAGAGGAATAGGGAAGCCACGCTATTTCGATATTTGATGGAAGAAGGGGATGGATTTTGGGGAACCGGTGTTCCTCCTCACTTTTTTCCAACCCTTTTTGCCAATGGGGTTGATGGGACTTTAATATAAATGGATGAGAGAGAGAGAGAGAGAGAGAGAGAGAGAGAGAGAGAGAGAGAGAGAGAGAGAGAGAGAGACGGCTTTTGATGATTGCTTTGGAAGAAGCACCAAATGCTGAATTGGAAAAGTTATCGAAAAGCTTTCTTTTTCCTTTCCGGTGGAAGGGGGGAACTTGAATGGTTCACTTGATGTAAGTCAAAGAAAAACTCGATTAATGGAATGAGGAATCGCTTCTTTTTCAGTCCCCCTTTTTTTTCCTTTCTCTTTACCATTGACTTTAATAGCGGAGTCAATCCTTGAAAGTCGACGAGGACGAGAAGCATTCGAAGTGTTAAAGGTTGTATGCCTCATTCGATAGGACTCGAAGATTGTTTTTATCAGATTGAATTTTCTAACCAAATAATTGTTTTAAGATTTTATTGAAGTAAGGTTGAAATTCGTATGGTTTAATGCAAAATATACCTTTATGTGCTTTATTTTGCGCAGTATCTTTTAAATCCTTAGTTAATGACAGCGATACCCTTGAAGTTAATGTATGTCTGTGTATACATACACACACATTTATATACACATGCATTTATATATACTCTCAAACATATATATATATATATATATATATATATATATATATATATATATATATATATATATATATATATATATATACATTGACAAGTTTTTTGTGTATTCAGTATTATCAGTAAATTCATGTATATAAACAAAGAAGCAAACAAGATAAAGAACAGTATCAGAGCATTGATTTTCATATTTGTTAGTTGAATGACTTGTGTAATTAAACGGGAAACATTTCATGTTACAAAGAGAGTAATGATGTTATGTTAATTAGTGACAAAATATGAGGCAAATTAAGGATTTGCTTTGTCCATTATGAATACACGGATAGGGACAAGTCTTTGCGCGGGCACATTGTCAGTTGCAGAAGTACGCATGTCGATAATAACAACAATAACAATATTTGGGGAGAACCTGAGATTCTCTGGACCTTTAGGTTTGAGTTTATTGATGTTTGTTACTAGCTGGCAGGTAACGATAGTTAATTTCCAAAGGTGGTTTATAAATTTGATACCCTTATTATGGTCTTTTGAACCACTCTATCATATCAAGTTATTTGTGATATATTAGATATATGAATAATTCTAGAACGTTAAATTCAGTTGTTCGTTGCTGTGAAGTTACTTGAGAATTATTTGCAAGCTTAAATGAGAAAGATCATATCTTAACTTCCATTTTGACTACATATGAATACCTGGTCACTGTTACATAGGTTATGAGAATAAAAGTTTGGCTGTCGTAAACCTCAGTGATGACCTTAATTGACAAATGTCTAATGCTAATAAAGTATGGCCTATTAAAGAGAATGAACAAGCCATGGCAAAGTCCTGCGTTATGAATAAATGTGCTGAATTATGTAATGAGACTTTCCGTGTGATTATTCGAAGTTTGCACTCTGGGAACTAGAAGTTGTGATAATGACAGACTCAAAGTTGCAATGATGGCAAGTATAGGAAACAAGAATTATCTATAGAAATAGTACAATAAATCATAAGAAACATATGTAAGCATGGAATAGAAGAATAAAGATGCTTGAACAGATGTTTCGTAGTGTTTACATCTGTAATTTAAATTTGCATGCTTTGCCGTGAGGGATAAATCTTGAGCATCTTCAAACGTAGTTGAATGTGCGGGAATTAGACGTGGTTCTGAACCTTCTGAGTGAGTGCATGGTGCGATTTTTGTGGAAGTTTTCTGCACAGGTGGTTCATTTCATTTCCAACAATATAGCCGTTTGAAGTATGATGTTAACTTATTGTTCTCACTTCTTGGGGTTAACCCAACATTCGAGATATATATATATATATATATATATATATATATATATATATATATATATATATATATATATATATATACAGTATATATATATATATATATATATATATATATATATATATATATATGTGTGTGTGTGTGTGTGTGTGTGTGTGTGTGTGTGTGTGTGTGAAACTCACAGGGGAAACAGGAAAGTGAAAGATTAGGTTCTAACCGCTTTCGTGTATTACGTACACATCTTGAAGAAGTACACACAGTACATAAAAGCGCTTGGTACCTGGTCTTTCACTTTCCTGTTTCCTGTGGATTTGACACTTAGATATTTGCCACGTGCAGTTTTGTGACTTATAGGTTATATACATATATACTATATATATATATATATATATATATATATATATATATATATATATATATATATATATATATATATATATATATATATATATATATATAATGCGATGGACAGGTACTTGTTTCGTCTGTAGAAGGCAAAGTGGAATGAATTAAAGGATTATTGAAACAACTGTCCGTTATGGAAGTGAAGTATAAATGGTGATTGCGAATGAAACCAAACAAGTTGAAGCTGCTGAAATGAACTCTTGAGCAGTGAGTGCATATTGCTAAGGAAAGAAATCTGGAGAAATGCAAGAGTTGTCAAAAAGCTATCATTTGGTAAAAGAATGTATATTTCAAAAGTGCGAGATGGTATGAAGATTGAAGGCATTGAAGGGGTTGAATAGTTGATGTAAAAGAGGAAGGGCGTGAGTGTTTGCTAGATATGGTTCAACGGTGAAATGATTCTAAGTGGTTCTATGAGCAAACTCTGTGAATGTATCGACTAATGTTGTGCACGTTCTCACTGTTAGGTGAAACTGCCTAATGCTTGATATATATACAGTATGCTTTACTCATATATATATATATATATATATATATATATATATATATATATATATGTATATATATATATATATATATATATATATATATATATATATATATATATATATATATATATATATATATATATATATATGAGGTCTCGCAGGATTATATACAGGCTGGGAGAAACGTAGAGAGTAGAGGTCCCCTTTTTGTTTTGTTTCATTTGTTGATGTCGGCTACCCCCCAAAATTGGGGGAAGTGCCTTGGTATATATATATATATATATATATATATATATATATATATATATATATATATATATATATATATATATATATATTTATTATAACAATAATTACTTAACTAATTTTTAACATAGCTACTTTGAAACAGTAGACTGGCTGCAGATTTAATCTTCAAGAAGACTTGAGATAATATTATCTAAGAGGAAAAGATACACTGCTTCTTTAAAGAGCATCTATGGTATGACACATTATATTAGCATTTGATGGAGTTCTCCGTATTTGTTACGTTATGCTCCTGTTTCCTCCTCGGCCACTAATAAACCTAAAAACTTAACAGTATATCGTTCGCTTCGGATGGCTATTGCATGGAGTTGAGCGAGAGTATGATGTTTGCCACGCCTTTCATAGTTGGGGCGAATAGGAAAAGTAGTATGCTGTCGATTAAAGGTTTAAAGGCCGCTCATGAATGGCAGAGGCAAGGGACAGTGACATTACCCTATCAACCAGGACAAAGCCCTAGACTGATCATATATACTTATGATCAGCTCCCAAATCCCCTCTCCACTTAAGCTAGGACCATAGAGGACTAGGCAATGGCTGCCGAGGACTCCGCAGATAGAGCTATAGGCTCCCCCAAACTTTGTTCACTAGGATGGTGAGGTTGCAGCGACCATAAAAACTGACGAGTTTGAGTGGGACTCGAACCCCAGTCTTACGATCACCAGTCAGGGACGTTACCACATCGGCCACCACACAAATTAAGCCGCCCCCCCCCCTGCCCCCCAATCCTGCAGGCTCAGAGTCTTAGATCTTGGTTCTGACTTACCGACATCCAGCCCTGGTTCTAGCTTTAATACTATAAGTCCCTATGTGAGTATGCTGAAGTAAGGTTTAACAAGCGTGACTACAGTACGTCACGTCTTGCTCTCACTTTAGACGGTATGATTACCTGGATGTTAATGAGGGTATGAGAATGATGAAAAATTCACAAATTTTCGGCTAGAATCAGATAATGAAGATTTTCGCCGATATTTTATGTTTCATAGGGAAATAGTTTGATCTTGAAG
>NC_090765.1:24623514-24653956 GCF_036898095.1 Palaemon carinicauda | reverse complement strand
CATCAAAATTCAACGATATTTTAAATATTTAGTACCTTGACCTTTACATCGTCACACACAAGTCTGTAATATTTTTGTGTGATTTACAATAAAGTTAGAATTTTTAAATTACTCGAGTGGTAGATTTTTTTTTTAATTTCTGTACAAGTTAATGTTTTATTTTTATATATTTAGGATGAAATCTGTATTATAGGTTCGATAAAGGTTGGGGGGGGGTATTCCCATTTTTTTTACCTCGTCTCATTCTTAAAGGTCACGAATATGTATCAGTGTAACTTTTTATATGGTATATATATATATATATATATGTGTGTGTGTGTGTGTGTGTGTATATATATATATATATATAGATAGAGAGAGAGAGAGAGAGAGGAGAGAGAGAGAGAGAGAGAGAGAGAGTGCCCTTGTGTAATTAATAGACAATATCTTGGTAGCGTCCAAAAACCGAAGATAACATTTTTAAGTGGCATCAAAAAACCGAAGATAACATCATTTAGTGTCATACTAAAATTAGAAGATAGCATCTTTTGGTTCCATCTAAAATTGGAAGATAGCATCTTTTTGTTCCATCTAAAATAGAAGATATCATCTTTAATGCCATATAAAAATAGAATTTAGCATCTTTTAGTGTCATCTAAAAATCGAAGATGGTATCATTTAGTGCCATGTAAAAATAGAAGATAGATTCTTTTAGTGCCATCGACAAATAGATGATAGTCTCTATCTTGATTTTCAGACGCTACTAAGGCAGTATATATTAATCATAAACGTAAGGTAACATTCCCCAAAAAAGCATATTATTATTATTGTTGCTGTTATTATTATTTGTGTGGGGAGGTTTCTCACTTTGGTATTTGTATAATTTGAAATATAGTCAATTATTATTATTATTATTATTATTATTATTATTATTATTATTATTATTATTTGTTTGGGGAGGGTTATCACTTTAATTTTCGTAGAAATTGGAATTCACATAATTGAAGACAAATAAGTTTAAAGTATATATATATATATATATATATATGTGTGTGTGTGTGTGTGTGTGTGTATATATATATATATATATATATATATATATATATATATATATGTATATATATATGTATATATACATACATACACACACACACACACACACACACATATATATATATATGTATATATATACATATATATGTATATATATCCACACATATATATATATATATATATATATATATATATATATATATATATATGTGTATATATATGTATGTATATATTCATTTGGCATGTTACAGAGGATCAGATTACGCCTTTCATAACAGTCGTACCATGCTCATGTATCACGCACACTAAAACCACTGGAAATTCGTCAACACATTGTTGGCTGTCTTCTCATTCTCATCCGTGAGTGCATTTGATTACGTGCGCTTATTTGGCTTGCTAAGTATCTGTTTATAATATCACACATTGGCTTTAATTAGAAGCTATTGGATTTTGGTGTGTACTCATTGATGTTTTTCTATTCGTTTGAGTCTTTCACTTTGACCTGTGTTTTTCATGGGAATACGTAGTTGCTCTCGTAATGTCAGATGCACATATACTCTTGTATTATTGATTTATTTTATCTTAATTTAACTTCCCTTGTTGAGGAAGGTTGGTCCGGAAAGTCATATAGGATGAGGTCGTTAACTCCGTGGTCTTTCTTCAGTATTTCCAACCCACAACAGCCTACTAAATATTAGATTTATATATTTACAAGGAATAGCATAAACATTAGGTTTTGAATGTTAACCGGGCTTTTCCTTTGGAAAAACCTGTCATTCCTTTGTCATTCAATGTACTCCTGTATTTAAATCTCCTAGCACGACCACCCTTTTATATTCAAATCTTACAAAAGTGCGGATCTAGAGATCACTAGAAACTTGCTATATGATGAAAGGATTTTAAAGGTCCTCAGGATTTTGAAGTTTTTGTTGTTTTCAATCAGTTGAATTTCAACGGTTTGGTAATGGACATTCTCTAAAGAATGTTTACGGCTGCTTATAAGAAATTCTTTGCAAAAACCGTGACAAAGAATATAGAAAACCTTGGCAATTACTGTCCTTGCGAATATCAACATTCTGTAAGAGGTTGCAAATATAATGTTTTGTGTTTATATTTGCAGATTTTGATCATCCTATATTAATATTATTATTACTACTACTACTACTACTACTACTACTACTACTACTACTACTACTACTACTACTACTGCTTGCTAAGCTACAACCCTAGTTGGAAAAGCAGGATACTATAAGCCCAAGGGCTCCAACAGGGGAAATAGCTCAGTGAGGAAAGGAAAAAAGGAAAACGAAATATTTTAGGAAGAGTAACAACATAGAAATAAATATCTCCTATATGAACTATAAAAAACTTTAACAAAACAAGAGGAGGAGAAATTAGATAGATTAGTGTGTTCGAGTGTACCCTCAAGCAAGAGAACTCTAACCCAAGGCAGTGGAAGACCATGGTACAGAGGCTATGCCAATACCCAAGAATATAGAACAATGGTGTGATTTCGAAGTGTCCTTCTCGTAGAAGAGTTGCTTACCATAGCTAAAGTCTCTCTTCTACCCTTACCAGGAGGAAAGTGGCCACTGAACAATTACAATGCAGTAGTTAACCCCTTGAGTGAAGAAGAATTGTTAGGTAAAATGTGTTGTCAGGTGTATGAGGACGGTGGAGAATATGTAAAGATTAGGCCAGACTATTCAGTGTTTGTGCAGGCAAAGGGAAAATGAACAGTAACCAGAGAAAGTATCCAACGTATTTATGTCTGGCCAGTCAAAAAACCCCATAACTCACTAGCGGTAGTATCTCGACGGGTGGCTTTTGCCCTGACCAACCTACTGTACTACCTGGCAAAGAAACAGAAACCGTAGATCCATGCAGGGATGAAGTTGAGAAAACCTTCATTTGACAAATTTTACTTTTTTATAACATATTTATTGCTAATTATAATCGTAGAAATTAATATTAGGTTATGCGTGTTTTTATGGTTGAAGTTTTTCTCAGTACATAGCGCCAAGTTTATGACCCATCTTTCTCTATTATCATTTGACAATGAACCATGCGGTGGTTATGTTTCGTTTAGTGTACTTTTGACCATTGTAATATTTTGTGTGCCATTTTTACTTCATAGATGAGCGAATAACCGTGAAAGCACCCTCTTACTTTTGCCTTTTATTTTCACATAGTATTACCTTGTTCATAAATCCCATTTTAAGCACACACACACACACACACACACACACACACACACATATATATATATATATATATATATAAATATAACATCAGCCGTTACAAGTCCACTGCAGAACAAATCCTCAGACTTGTGTTTCCACTTAGTTTATTGTACTTTAGTTTGCTTGCATCTATGTTGCTCCTTTTTTGTCTCAGTGTTACTTCCATCATTCTTCTTTCCATAGCTCTTTGAGTTGTAACTGGCTCATGTTCTAAGGCATTATTGAGTCTCCGAGTTTCTGATTCATATACTGGTAGGACCATCTGATTATATACTTTTTTTTTTTTTTTTTTTTTTTTTTTAGAGAAATTGGTATTTTACATTTCATAATCTCATTTTGTTTACCAAATTCTCTCCATCCCATGCTTATCATATTAATTTGGTTTCGTCTCCTGGGGGAACACTGTATATTCATTAACATTCTCTAGATGCTCGTCCATAACAAGTATTTGTAGCATCTCTGCATTTTAATTAAACATTATGATAGTTTTATTCGGATTCATTCTTAGTCCTAAATTTCTGCTTTCTCTATTTAAATCTTCTATCATCTATTGTTATTCCTCTCAAGATTCACTAAACACAACTATGTCATATATATATATATATATATATATATATATATATATATATATATATATATATATATATATATATATATATATATATATATGTACACGTGATTTTAAATGCATAATACACAAAAAAAAAAAAAAATCTCACCCTTAGCTCCTAAATTGAATCTGGCGCAATAGCGATTCTGAATGTGGCCAAGAGATGGGTGAATTTTTTAAGCTAAAAACATGTAGGGGAAATAAACACTAGTTCCCTAGTCTATGGAAGACAGTTATCTTCACAAGATCAATAGTTTAATTTCTCTTTTCTCACTTGTTGTTATTGCCCTCTATATTACACATAGATACTTTCTCGTATACGACCTATCCACTTTCACCGGTAATCATTGGTGTAGCCTTCACAAGCCCATTCACACAACTTTCAGTCGTATCATGACTTCAGAGGTTAAAATGAGTAAATAATGTGAATATCATAATTTGGCTATAGAGAGGCATCACACAGTTACAGCAATGATCTAGTTAATAGATATGGGTCCGAGGCAAAAAAAATAATAAAATAAAATAAAGAAAGAGTTTAGATAGGCTGGTTAATTTTCTTTCCAAAAAAGAGTTGGGCGGGACTTATTGTGACAACTTACTGTATGCTTGAAAATCCTTTGTAAACTCCTAGACGCCTAGGTCAGCTCACTTTCAGCACTAATCCCCATCAGCTGCTTTTGTTTCTTCATTCTTTTAGCTCTTTGATTGTTGTCTTTTTTTTTTTTTTTTTCAAGTTATCGTTCTTTCACAGGCATTCTCAAAATCACAAACTCTTTCACACTTCAAGTTCTAATTTTATAATCATTATCTTTGTTGCTATTACCATGACCAGTATCAACATTATAATCATCATTATCTTTGAGTATTTATTAATTAGAATCAGCCAGTGAATAGCAAACAAAATGTAAATTTGTATACAAGAGAAAAAATCTTTTACTAAAATGCAACGAAAGACTATGAAAATCTTCCGATAACAACATATCGAAGTAAAATCTTCAAAGGCTTATCGATGCTCTATATTGATAACCGCTCGTGGAACACTTCAGTCGTCTTTATAGGTATATTTTTTTGAGTCCTGGACGATTTTGGGAGGCTGGCCTCTTCATGGTCTTGTTGTCGGCCCGCACCGTCGGGCCTAGAATCATAATTGTCATTGTTTTATCAAATTATAACTATGATTAATTTATATGTAATTTCAGTCTCTGTGAAATAAACATATAAGGTTTGTGCTAATGTACTTTGGGTAAATGTGAAATTATTCATGTAGGTGTTTTCAATTGTAAAAACTATGTTACTAATTGTATTTTTTGGTTTATGTAAATTATTACTAGGTTTTACCCTTGTATTTAGCTTTTGTTCATTTATGTATATCAAAGATAATTTATGGAAATTAAAGATAGAGTGGGCTGTCTAGCAAGACTAACAGCTCCTTTTGACCACTTTTTGTCAATAAATTTTTTGAATTTGAATTTGAATTTGAATTTTGTACAGTGTTTCTGGTCGATCATAAAGCCACCGACCTATCAGCTCTAGATTCTACAGTTTGTCCAAAATGTCATTACAGTATCCCACATCTTGATTGAAAATAGTTCTTAGATATAAATTATATAGTAAAAAATGTAAAGAATATCAAAAAATGTTGCATGAATTATGCAGTCATAGGGTGAAGATATTTGAAACATACCTCTAAAAAGTGACATAAAATTTAATGTGTATATATGTGTATATATATATATATATATATATATATATATATATATATATATATATATATATATATATATATACACATACATACATATATATGTATATATATACTGTATATATATATATATATATATATATATATATATATATATATATATATATATATATATATATATATATATATATATTGTATATATGTATAAATTATGTAGCGGCAATACGTGACGATATTTAAAACATACTGCTAAAATGTTGTAGAAAATTAATTTGTTTATGTATTACATTATATATATTATGAGAGAGAGAGAGAGAGAGAGAGAGAGAGAGAGAGAGAGAGAGAGAGAGAGAGACGTACACACCAGAACTGATATTTCATAAAGGACGTTAATTACAAAATTATTTTCAAGGTGTTTACGATATTTGGGTTTTAATAATCTACATGGTCAAGTTGGGTATGACATAATGTCATACCCTACTTAGACTAGACGTAATACACTTGGAATCAGTTGACATGGAATCGTTTCCTTTGTCTTGCTCAGTTGGTAGACAATAATCTATGAGACCACTCACCTTCACTCTCAGTCTCAAAGCTCCTTTTACTTTAATCGTCAAGGCTAACATCGCATATTCTGCCACAATTGCTTCTTGCTCGAGAAAATGGACATGGTGGATCTGTACATCTTATAATATTTGTTTTTCAGTCATTTAAAATCGCATTTATTATCCCATCACATTAGTTTTTCAGTCTCTATTCTTATTTCTTCATATCACCGCTTGTGTTTTTTGTAGTTACTGAAGCTCTCATTTCCCCCATTAACTGGTTTTATTCCCTTTTCTTATCCTCCCATGGCCATAAATTTCTAAGTGTATACACTGTAGCTTCGTCGATTAATTTTACTCACACTTTGTATGGTTTTGTGTCTTTAATCCAAGATTGGTTTAATCCATTTTCCTCATCGGAAACAACCCCACTCATCTAAATTTTCTAGAATTACCTTAACAGACCAATTATTAAATTTATCTCCAACTCAAGCTTTCATCTGTCTTAACTTTCTTGTCATCTTCTTGCCATTATATCAATTTTATCTATAAACTTATTGTTTTATTTACTACAGACTATCAATTAACCTAAAAGAACATTTGCTTTTCATTTAATTAATTCCCTACCAAATACAGTTCCACAAAATTCCGTTCATTCTCATATGTTCCAGGACTTCCTTATTTTGCAATACCACCATATCATTTTGTGTCACCTATCTCTTTATTTAGATCACTAGCACAAACACCCTTTAATATTCTCAAAACCCAACAAGGCGTAAATCCAAATTTCTCCAAAATTATTATCTTTTACTAGTTAATTTATTTTCCAATCTCTTCCCATACCCCTACCTATACAATTTATTTTCCAATCTCTTCCCATAACCCTACCTATACAATTTATTTTCCAATCTCTTCCCATACCCCTACCTATACAATTTATTTTCCAATCTCTTCCCATACCCCTACCTATACAATTGATTTTCCAATCTCTTCCCATACCCCTACCTATACAATTGATTTTCCAATCTCTTCCCATACCCCTACCTATACAATTGATTTTCCAATCTCTTCCCATACCCCTACCTATACAATTGATTTTCCAATCTCTTCCCATACCCCTACCTATACAATTCTCGAACTAATGAACTCTTCATGATGGTAAGAGCTCTGCAGGTTGCTTAGATATACAACTTTTAGGTACTCGTGACACATACACTGTTTTGCCTTTTCCCATTACTACCCATTACCCTTTAACCTTTATTTCACAGCGCCTAAACACAGCTTTCTCTCTTTAAAAACATCATCTACCGTGTATTTATTACCTTCTCTACCACAATATGTATGCACACTTAAAACACCAAGATGAAATAACCTATTTGTTTCCTGTGGTATTGATTTTTTTTACAGCAACATATTATTATTATTATTATTATTATTATTATTATTATTATTATTATTATTATTATTACTATCCAAGCTACAACCCTAGTTGGAAAAGCAAGATGCTATAAGCCCAGGGGCTCCAACAGGGAAAAATAGCCCAGTGAGGAAAGGAAATAAGGAAATAAATAAATGAAGAGAACAAATTAACAATGAATCATTCTAAAATAAGTAACAACGTCAAAACAGACATGTCACATAAACAGGGTTTTAGATTGCAAGTACCATATCCACGCCCATTTGGTGATTCACACTAAACTGGGCGACGAGAGTTCTGATATATTACCTGAGTTCTACAGGAGCGAATACTGGAAGCCTTTGTCTTCTTGTGAATCGAAGCATATCAATTAAAACGAACAGGCCAATAAACGAAACATGGTCTGAAAGTGGTGGACATGAGTACTCGCTTTCAAACATTAATGCATTAGGTTTATCTCCTTTAGCTTGGAGTCGTAGTTGAAAGGTTAAGGGTCACGTTAAATTTTGGTTAAAAAAAATAAAAAATAAAAGGCATTCGTTTGCGTGGTTGTAATATAGTCTCGTAAAGCTGTAAATTGAGTTAATGCTGGCCATTGATTATTTACGCTTAATTTTCTTTTCTTATTTGTTATACTGTTAGTGCATTTCTAGAAAATCTCTCTCTCTCTCTCTCTCTCTCTCTCTCTCTCTCTCTCTCTCTCTCTCGTTTGGAGTGTTCATCGGTATTTAGTCGCCTCTGAAGTTTCGCCTCTGTTTATTGATCCTGTATTTACTAAATTCCATCCACGTACAGAGATAATTGGTATTTGCAATTCTTTTGGTGACTGTTTTAAACTTGTTACATGTTTTGTATTGGCAGTTTTGCAATATTGAAGAAAAAATATTTGATATTAAATGTTTTTTCTTGGTTGTCCTTTTATGACTATCTGTGTATCTCTTTTGGTCAGTACAGGGAATTTGTGTTTGTTTTACCTTTTGCTTTGCAATGTTTGTTGGTACACATCTTACTCATATCTATTCCTTTGATGATCTCGAGGTCCATGGTGAACACCTTTCTCCAAAATCGTTGATAATTATAATGCCCGCTCCACCGTGATTAGGTCAGTCATGAGAGTGAAACTATCATCCAAAGAAGTTTATTTTATTTGTATTCCATATATAATGTTTCTTTTATAGTGGTTACATGTAAGAGTAAGCATATGCGTGATAAAGAGGATGATAGTGATATATATATATATATATATATATATGTGTGTGTGTGTGTGTGTGTGTGTGTGTGTATATATATATGTATATATGTATACACACACACATATATATATATATATATATATATATATATATATATATATGTATATATATGTGTGTGTGTATATGTATGTGTTATATATACATATGTATATATATACACATATATATGTATGTATGTATATATGTATGTGTGTCTATCTAAAGAAATCATGACAGTTGACGCGTGATGAATATAGAATGTAGATATACTTTATAGTCACGAAAGGAAAAATAGATACTTTTTGGAGTTAGTACTTTCGTCTTATTGGTGATATCATCGGTCTCACAATGATGTCACAAGTAAAATGAAAGGCTCAAATTCCGGAGAGGGTCGGAGAACTTATAGTAAGCGATTCCCTTTTAATGTAAGTTTCTCCCAATGTAAAACTGGATATTTTAATTGGATAATTGTGGCTTGATGTTTAAAAGTAATAAAATGCTGTGTAATATTGGCAAACTAATTTAAAAGATACTTGCTGGCAATCAGAAAGATTACAACTTTCGGGGGGGGAAAAGGAATATAATGAAAAATTGTTTTAAATATCATCATCGTCATCATCAGCTGTTGCTAGTCCACTGCAGGAGAAATGCCTCAGATATGTCCTTCCATTCGAATCTGTATGTGGTCTGTCTATGTCAGTCTATACCCGGAAATCTTTATATATTGTCAATTCATCACCTTCTATTTCTTTTCTTGATACTTTTGCAATATCTAGGGACCCATTCTGTTATTATTAATGTCCATCTATTATCTGTTATTCTCATTATATGTCCTGACCATCCCTTTCTATTTTTTGCGCTGTTAGAATATCCTCTACCCTAGTTTGTTATCGTTTCATGTTTATATATATATATATATATATATATGTATATATACATATATATATATATATATATATATGTGTGTGTGTGTGTGTGTGTGTATATATATATATATATATATATGTATATAATGTATGTATGTGTGTATATCATGATATACGTGTATATATACATGGTATATATATATATAGAGGCATCAAGATTGACCCCTAGCTTCTATTGGCATGTAGAATGAAAGTATTTTGGTCTGAGCATCAGGACGGGAAGGGAACGTCCGTTAGATCAGTACTTACTTTTCTCAGCCCCTTGTAAATTGCCGCATATTTTTACGATATGGGTACTCTACTTAGTAATCATCACTCAGTTTTATTTTCAATATAGTTCTCAGAGAATCTCTGTACATAGGTTATGAGATAGGTTAGCCCATTACGAATGTTTATTTTTTCCTCGTAAAGTACTAGTTCAATGTTATACCAAAGCATATCGCCCATCAGGAAGGATCGCTCCTAATAACAGTTCTGTCTGGGATATTGCGTCTAACCGAGGGTTCGGATATCCCTTTTATATACCCTCAACCCACTTTCTCGGATTGGATGAGGGAATGGGAGAGGGACCTAGTTGTGGTTAAGATGTATTGACCTATACTCAGTTCGTCCTATCACATGGTGAACTTTCTTTCTCAGGTATTCACATTTCATATCCATTTGCGGGAGTATCGTTAATAAAACATGCTCGAATTTGGTAATGAGTGTTTATACATACAGAACATCATGTATTCAGTATGTATATACACTCATGAATATATTTATATTTGCAATTATTTTTATGTTTTGCTGGAATATTGCAATGGATTTGTTCATTCAGAATCCAATTGAGAATTAAGATGTTCACGTTTTGTTAAATCTTGATTTGTGGGATAGATGTTCGACTTGAAGAACCAAGAGATGACTTTCTAGCGTCAAGGCTCTCGTATCGCCCACACTTTCAAACAAATATTGGAGTTTGGATTTTGAGACCTATCGATTCCGGGGTAAGTTTGGATGTTTTATGAATACAGCATACATTCATGCATCCTCCTTCTAGGAAACCCCCCTGTATCTTGGCGTTTATTTTGCTCAAATCTTTATGTGGAATGTTTGTATAGATCCAGCTTGTTGCATCTCGATGTGGCCTTTACTTTTGTCTTTATTGCTTGTTTTTCTCTTGAAAGAGATAGAGAGAACCTATGTTGCGTGTATATACTATATTTGATAACGTTCACGTACCTTTGTACTGCCTATATAGCTAGTTCATTCTGTGTGCTTATGTCGTAATCTCAGAACAGTTGCGAAGATAGTAAGAGTTACGGGAGCATCCCCATCTTGAGCTACTTTAAGATTGTAGTGTTGGAGGTACATATTTCTAATGCTTGTAAAGCGTAATTTTGTTCTTGGTGAGAAACAAGTACATGCCACTGTATATTCAACTCGTTCCTGCGGAAGAAATAGGACGTAGGGAAATGATTCTGCACTATAGGGAACTAGAGTTTATAAACAGGAGAAATTTTTGGAACTATAGAAAAATAAATAACTGGCGAATTCCAAAACAACGTTTCAAGGGAAGAATCAGACACTGACTGAAACGAGCAATGAATTATGTATATTAAGAAGAAATAAAATAGTATTCTGAAGATCTAATGGCTATAATTAAAGTTTGGTTAAAGTAATATTGCCTATTTTGTCATTGGAAATTTTATAATTTTCATTCTTAATCAGTAACTCACAGATATTTTTCACATTTGTCTTTTTTTTTTCACTGAAAGCCGATTTCTATTATCACTGCTATTTTAAGGAAATTCCGCGAGAGTTGCTATTTTCCCCGTATCAGAGAAGGATTTCAATGTATCTCTCTCTCTCTCTCACCGCCACATGATATTGATTTGTATCCTGCACCTGAATGTGTCGCAATAGTTTCCAGTGAAATTCTTATTGTTGTCTTCAGAGAAATATACATTTTTTTTCCACCACTGTTAGAAATATTGTTTTCCCTTTCGCTTCAGCGGAGGATGTCGGTTAGAGTATGTTATTGCTTTTCCCGTCGGAAATTGGATAACCTCAAGTTACCATAACGTAAAATGTTATCACAAGAATGTCTGTCTTACTGTGTATTATTTATGTGCGTGTATACACTCAAGCATATACAGGAACGCGAACATAGACACAGTGATATATGTATGGGTGTGTGCGCGCGCGTTTGATTGTTTATATGTATATATATGTGTATATATATATATATATATATATATATGGGTGTGTATTATATATCTATATGGGTGTGTGTATTATATATCCATATGAAGTATTTTTAAACGGAACCGATTTGTTTTTGTGATTTAATTTTTAAGTGCAGTTCAGGATATTGAGATGATACCAAAAACTCATATGTGAAAATTTTGTTAATTGCATTAGCTGTGTTAAGTTTTTAATTCTTATTCGTTTATCAATTTTTAATTTTTTTTTGTATTTATATTTTTGGTTGCGTGTTGTTCCTTTCATATAGAGGTTTGTATTAGGACCTTACCATTAACTATCTATTTCGACTGCTCAGTTAGAAACCTCCAACCATATTGCTTTCGTTGTTTCGTTTCTAATTATGAACGGTTTTTCTCTCAAATTGAAATGTACGGCTTTGTCACAATCGAAGAATTAGCTTTGATCTTGGCGAAGGGTATGTATTCATTCTTGTTCGATTGTCAGTGTATTGCCGTCGCCAAAATTTACTGTTAAGTAAATGGTAAATATTTTGTTAGTTTATTTTTTATATTTAAAAACATTACGCAAGAACTACTGAGCCAATTTCAACGAAACTCGGTGGACCAGGGGAATACGCCAAAAGGAGAAATCCATTAGATTATGAAGAAAATACGTCGAAATTCAAGTTTGCAGTGGAGTTATGAGCAAAATAAGACTGCCTAGCATGGCGAAGGCACGCTTTCTATTGAGTGCGTCTCTAGTTAATTTTATTTTAATTTCCTTCTTGCTCCCAGGCTAAATTGACGGGTTGGTAATATTTGATGGGAAAACGACCTTAGCTTATCCAATTTACTAAAAAAGTAAGAATTCGTGATGCAGTGGCTTTCTCGTAGTCTTCATTGATACTTTGTATATGCTTCTATTGCCTTGCTGGTATGAGATTTATTTCCTCACGGTGAGCGATTGACGACAGATTTATGCTGCAAAGTTCAGAAAATCGAAATTTTTCAAATGTCTGTTAAGCAGCTAATCATCATCAACACCATTTATATTGTCTGTGAAATAGAATGGTATAATAGATTCGCTGAAATTCCAATTATTGATGTATTTCCTCCTTCTGTTGGAGTCGTCCGTTTTTCTTCTCACTGATTATGGAAAAACGGCTATATGGTCAAGTCTGGCGAATGCTGTAATTTAACACCAGAGAACTTCAAATCAGTCTGTCAATCTTCAGTATTGTATTTGTAATAAAACCATAGAAAAGGGTCTTTTACAATAAGAACTTTTACTAGCAATGCGGTATGTCCTTTATGTCATATATATGTTCTATTTTTTTCAATGATCTAGATACCTTTTGCGTTTTTTGAAATAATTTTCTATTTCATGCTGGTTTAGAGATCACCTAGGAACAGTATATAAGGAACTTTACCAGACAATTGAGATTTAAGTTATTGACAACTCTAACAACTGTATTTTACTTATTATTCTGGGTATTTTTTTCACAAATACTGGAAACAGTTGCAGTTTGCAAGTGAAGAGGATATATTGAAGCGCTAATGTATTGTGGTAGAGGTCAATGTAGTGCCTATATACATATATATATATATATATATATATATATATATATATATATATATAATATATATATATATATATATATATATATATATATATATCTCAAATAAGCCATATATTATGTTTTTGTTCTATACATTGCTAGTAGGTACGCTGTTGGTACCTACCTGTTTGTTAATTATTTTTTAGTTTAACTGGAATGCTTTCCAGTCGCAGCCTCTGTGTTGCAATTTCTGTTGTATTTCAGGGTGTGATTCCTCAGTGGAAACTGACTCACTTCCTACTGCTTCTGTTTATAAATTAGGTTGAGTCTTACTTTATATTTATCCTGGTGGAGCACCTTTCGACCATGATTAAATCAGTGTGTCTGAGGATGCTGAGCTGCGTGAGTGTTATGGGATATTCTCTCTCTCTCTCTCTCTCTCTCTCTCTCTCTCTCTCTCTCTCTCTCTCTCTCTCTCTCTCTCTCTCTCTCTCTCTCTCTCCTGGTAAGAGTATTTTGATCATTGTTTGTTTTGTCATGAAAATATATAGAGTATCTTCTTTGTAGATGATTGAAAAATATAACATATTTTGCAACGTCACAATTGAACTCCGATACTATTAAAATCATAGACAACAATGAAGTAAGGAAAATTCTAAAAGGCCAACTGTATGACTGCAAAGCCTCAACACATGAAACAAAAATATTTATTTTCCAACAAAAATAAAAGCCGCCGAATGGATTTTTATGATTTTAATTGTCAATATACATAGAGCTTTAGTGCTAGTGCACTTCGGTCAGTAAAATCAATCGAATAGTGGAATCCTAACCTATCACTTGAAATTCACATTCATTATGGAAACAGAAATTGGTTAGGCTACAAAGTCAGTCATGTCACACTAACCCTCGCCTTCACATACAGTATGGAAATATGTATAACAAACATGTTACTTCATAAAAATCATCCGTTCCAACCCGTTTATTCCCTTATGGATTTGAACTATCAACACACAATAGGTTATTGTACAGAGGTTAATTCAACCAACCCTGGAGTTTACGTGCGGTATGAATCTAACAGTGAATAATAATTAAACCAACATACAGAAAACAATGTACTTCATCCTTTATATTTACATATATTTTTGGATTATGTGTGGAGTACATCTGTCAGGTTGATCTTTAATTTTATTTCCACTTAATAGTATTGACCTATGAATAGTTGATAGCTTGGTATTTGTAGCTATCTACTAATTCTTTTTCATATAGAATTTTTAATTGTACCAGTTTGTTCTCATTTAGTATGGAATTCAATACAGCTGCTGTGGTGGCCCTATGAAGTCAATCCCCCTTCCCTCTTCCAGCTTCCGACCCATATAGTCTTTACATAAATACCTTTCTACAACCCATAGGCTCACATTTAGTGTTACATAAATACCTTTCTACAACCCATAGGGTCACATTTAGTTTTACATAAATACCTTTCTACAACCCATAGGCTCACATTTAGTGTTACATAAATACCTTTCTACAACCCATAGGCTCACATTTAGTGTTACATAAATACCTTTCTACAACCCATAGGCTCACATTTAGTGTATAACTATGTGAAGTTGTTAGGTTGATTCCTAGAAATAACTTACCCACAACTCCTCTCCGTAGGGTGTTAGCGCCTTCAATAAACTTCAAGCTATGCACTCTAGGCATTACTAGAAGGTCTTTGCCGAGTCCCTTCTGCCCCTAGCTGCATTCCCATTTTAGCCTTCTAGTTGTTTTTAAGTGGATGACGCGTAATCGTTTAACCCCGAATCTGTTTAATTCATATACACGATGCCACTATATAATAGTCATCAAATGAAATTACTTACCTCAACTTGTGTGGTCACATGATTGATTGAACCATAAGTAGCAATTTGGTTTGTCCCAGATATAATGTTTTCGAACCGTGTTGTCAATTGCACTATTGAACTGATCAGCTCATATCATGGTCTTCAGAAAGTTTTTATCCCTAACCTATTAAGATAGTTCACATAGACCATTCCTTCCAGCCTTTATGTTCAAATGTTTAATTAAACTATGAGCAACTGATATGTTGGTCTCCACAAATCGATCATCCTCTCGGTATTTTTTTTACATACGATATACATTTTACGGCATTTGTGTATGTCCAGAAATTGCTCCGTCAACATGTATATCGGTGTTAACTTTTTTGTGGAAATACTGTTATTTTGTTGCCACAAATCCTTTTCCCAACCCCTCATATTCACTGAAAACATGTTGATTTTAAAACAGTCCTTCCAACCATTACTTTTAGAATATGCTTTGTTCACGTATTGATGTGAATTGTAGAATCTCTCGAAAAAATTCCCTCAGTCCCCATTTTTTCCGTTCAGAAATCCTTATTAATTCGTAGCTATTATTTTTGGTAACCTTGCCCCTGTACCTGACTAGAGGAGAGACTCCAGGGAAAACGCTCTGTAATGTGAAATTTCTTTTGGTGGCTGTATTTTTCGTGAGGAGAAATTTAAATTCATTATTTTGTATGTTGTTGTTTTAGATAGTAATTTAACTGACCTTCATAATATGATATGGAATTGCATTTTTAAAAAGAAATCGGAAAAAATTAGTTTCCTCATATTTTTAGTTATACACACGCACAATATATATATATATATATATATATATATATATATATATATATATATATATATATATATATATATATATATATATATATATATATATTTAGGATCCACTTTTTTTTTTTTTTTTTTTTGCAAACTTGCTCTCCTCTGATTTGTTTTAGGTTGGTCTTCCCACTTTAGGTTCTTATGATTTTACTATTGGCTAGTGTTGCTTACTTGTTTAGTCTTATAGTTTTCCTATTTTGATCAAGTCAGACCTTTGGCAAGATAAAAAAAAAAAATCGGTGAAATAGCATATCTCTTCATGTTACATATGTATGATAGAATGGCTCGGTGAAATTTGATATCGAAAGTAGAAGTAATTTCACCCTTCGAAGTATTCTCTTTTTTATTAATATTGCGTCTATCACATAATTCTCATATAATTAATTTCTACTCTCTCTCTCTCTCTCTCTCTCTCTCTCTCTCTCTCTCTCTCTCTCTCTCTCTCATTGGAAATGGGGTCGGCGCGGAAAGATGCCTGTGCGTGGACATCGGACGCCTGTGAATTATTAAACCGAAAATCATGGTCCTGTGATTCCATTTACATTTTATTGTTTTTGATAGAATTTCGGCTGCGTTGATTATTGCTTTGTTATACGCTCGATGGTTGCTTTAGTGTGCAATTAATATAACGCTTTGTTGGATGTTGTTACATTACTGGCATATTTGTTGATGAAATTCTTTTTTCTTTTATTCCCAAACGTTGAAAGATGGCTTATGGAATCACATATCTGTGGAGGCTGGAATTGTGACCCCTTTAAAGCCTGGTAAAGTTTTGTTCGCATTGTTGCAGTCCTGGTATTGGTTCGGTTAAGACATACTTGTCTTTGAGAAGAGGGAAGGGGGACTGGGACTCGTTTAGTTGGGAAGGGGGGCCCCGGACCTGGTGAGAATGCGTTTTGGGAATGGGTGTTATGTGGAAATATTAAATATATCACTGGAACGTGAAAAAGCTTTTGCAAATTTAATTAGCGCTTTGGCGCTGTTGGTATTCCGTTAAAATGTCTACTTTTACTTGCGGTGCTCACCGTAAATAATTTATAGAGATGACCTCGGCGTAGCGACATTTACATTTCTGAATAGTTACTTGGTTTTGCATTTACGAAATTTAATCCTTATTGTTGCTTATTTCTATTATTATTGTTGCTGCGCCTACTTAATTGTTTATATTGGAGCTCTTAGACTGACCGTATATTAATTGATTATTATTATTATTATTATTATTACTATCCAAGCTACAACCCTAGTTGGAAAAGCAAGATGCTATAAGCCCAGGGGCTCCAACAGGGAAAAATAACCCAGTGAGGAAAGGAAATAAGGAAATTAATAATTGAAGAGAACAAATTAACAATAAAACATTCTGAAATAAGTAACAACGTCAAAACAGACATGTCATATATAAACTATTAACAACATCAAAAACAAATATGTCATAAATAAACTATAAAAAGACTCATGTCCGCCTGGTCAACAAAAAAGCATTTGCTCCAACTTTGAACTTTTGAAGTTGGAACAGCGTCATCAGAAATCACTTTAATGTTCATTAATCTTAGAAAAAAAGTGATGCATGTTGATTTTTCCTCCCCCTTCCTCCCTCTTTCTGTCTATTTCTTTGTATCCTTAACATTTCAATTCAAAAGTCACTTTTTCATATATAATAATGATTATATTATTAGTATTAGTAGTAGTATTATTAGTATCATCATTGTTTTTATCATCATTTTTATTATAAGAGGTTATCAAAACTCACACCCCCTGCCGTGTCTTATTCTTATATAACTTTTAACAGTCATAAAAAGAATTTAGATATAGGCTGGCTAACTATGCACCCAAGCAAGTATCACACACACACACACACACACACACACACACACACATATATATATATATATATATATATATATATATATATATATATATATAATATATATATATATATATGTAGAGAGAGAGAGAGAGAGAGAGAGAGAGAGAGAGAGAGAGAGAGAGAGAGAGAGAGAGAGAGAGAGAGAGAGAGAGAGAGAGAGAGAGAGAGAGAGAGAGAGAGAACATATGACGGTTATGGACGAAGCTCTAGAAATTAATGATAAATATACGTACTTAGGACAGACAGTAAGCATATCCCCAGGACGCGAGACCAAAATTGAAAGAAGGATAAGCCTGGAGAGAGAGCTATTGGTATACAGAATGAGATTATGAAAATAGTATACAAAAATCAAAGAGCAATGGAAAGAATAGTGATGGGAATAACACCAAGAGAGACAAAGAACAACATGGAAAGAACAAATTTAAGGTAGAGGATATTCTAACATATAAGAAAAAAAAAGGAACTGAAAATAACAAATAATAGTTTGACATTAGAAATAACACAATGAGTTCTTAGAGATTGCAAAAGCAGGGGAAGGAAGAGCAGACGATGGATTGACGGACTACTTTGCGGGTGTGGACTGATATAGGAAGACCATTAACAGACGCAAGTGGAAGAATATGTCTGAGGCCTTTGTTCTGCAGTGGACTGATAACTGATAATGGTGATGATGATTAAGATATATATATATATATATATATATATATATATATATATATATATATATATATATATATATATATATATATATATATATATATATATATATATCGAAGACGCATCTTTCCCGACAAAATAAGCTCCAGTTGGTTTTCAGTCAAAACAGGAAGATTGCATTTACGTTTCTCAATTTATTATTTGGTTGTTGACTAAAGATCCGCTTCATAGATAAGAAACTAAGAGGGTAAAAGATCCGTTCATAGATTAGAGACCCTGAATTTCAGTGTTCATCGCTTTCAAGCTGTAGCTTATGTTAGTTGGAAGTGACGACCGTTCTGAAGGTCAGTAGTTTATAAATGGTATCATCAATGGCACACATGGCATACGTGCGGTGTTATCTCTTTTTGAAAATTCTCTAGTATCCACGTCGACTGATAACGGCATTTTATATGGTTTTGCTAATATGTGGAGACCGCGTCCATGTCAGAGAGAATGACCCTTAAGCTTTTATTTTGGTGGAATTCCACTTGGGATCAAGGTACTGATTGAGATTTTGTAATTTCGTACTGGAGTATACAGTATATGTCCGAATTTGTCCCCTTTGAAGGTTTCTTTCCACACAGGGATAGATTGATATACTGTTTAGTTAATTTTCAAACTTTTTTTAACCATATAGTGAGTCTGATACGGTCGAGAAGTGAGAGGCGTTGGTAAATGAGGGAAAACGAGTTTTAGAGGGTGCTCTTAAAATTGCTTATTGTTATTATAAAGAGAACGGGATCGAGGATCGTTCTTTGCGATGATTTTCCATTAGCCTGTATTTGGAGTGTTCGAGGGCTTCTATAGGTCTGGCTATCCGGTTTTCTTGGAGCTTGCTTCTTAGAGTGGTGCAATCTTTGCTAAAAGTCTTCGTGGAATCAAAATAAGTAATGTCTATTTCGCTATCCGATTCTAGGATTCGGGTTATTGCCCTTATTAGGCCAGTAGCCAATATACCGTTCATCTCCCCTGTATAAACTCATGCTTAGAGAGAGAGAGAGAGAGAGAGAGAGAGAGAGAGAGAGAGAGAGAGAGAGAGAGAGAGAGAGCATACAAAATTTTCAGTTGTCTTAAATCAGGTTTCGTGATGCTTGTCCATTTTTGCATTAGTGTCGCCTTGTAAATCTTACTGAAGTGTGTCTGGATACTTTTCCTCATCGAACGCCTTCCTGATGTCAGTGGTTATTTTAAGCTGCATGTATGTATGTATTCGTAGTGTGTGTGTGAGTGTGTATACTGAGCTGTCTGTATATATAATCGTATCCATTTGCGCTAGTTCCATTTTACGTTGGAAACCAACTGAAAATATTCCATTCTGTGTACAATCGAATTCGTAAATATTAAAAAAGGTTCCAGGGACTCCATTTTCGTTTTGATCAATAGAATATTTAAAAGGATGTTAATTGGATTTTTAGTCCGTTAGTAACGAGGTGTGCGTGTGCGTCGCTTATAAGAGTTGACATTTTGCTTAACAAATGACGAACTTGCTTAGCAAATCATATCCGAGAGGGGCTTTTATATTTTTTATTTTTAGTGTATATTATTATTATTATTATTATTATTATTATTATTATTGGTTGATTTTTCTTCTAAGTAAAATAGTTTACCTTTATAGATTAGTTTTCTAACCTGTTGAAATATGTGAAATTCCGAATAAAAAAAATCCTGTGTCACTCCATGGTTTCATTAATATTTTTAGCATCTATATAAGAAGAATTTTTCGTATGTTTCAAATGATTTGTTTGTGAAATGCGTTCACATGCCCATTTACCATTAACTGGATTCAATTATAATCTGTATTTGTAACCACAAAATTGAATGAGATATTAACATTCTTTTAGCATATGGAGAGACGGTTCCTCTTCTTATTTTCGAATAATTGTTTTATTGAAGAGGAATTCCATATTATAAGTTAATTAAAACCGAATAGATTGTTGCTGTAAGTGGTTTGTTTATATCCCTTCCCATTTTGTTTAATTTAAGGTTAGGGTTTTAGAATATCAATACTGAAATTGTCAAGTCTACATTTACATGGATTTTTTTAAGATAATCATATACCTAATCTTAAATAGATTTTGTGAATTTTCGTCTTTCTATATCAAAATGAAAGTATTTTTACTGGTATTTCTTGTAGAGATGGTGCTTTGATAAGTACTAAATAAACACGAAAGAAATTTGCAGCCTTTTCTTGGATTTCAATAATCTTAAAAAGAAAATTAGATGTATACTATGGATAGACACGCATTTAAATAGCATTTTTTTTTTCTTTTTTTCCTAGCGTCTGAATGGATTTATGCAATAATTTTCCAGACAGGAATTATTGACGTGCGGCGCCCCGTGCCTATGTTTGACCCTGTTTGCTCACTCCCGTTGCTGACTTATTGAGTTTCATTTTGTGTACTATGGGCGGGGCATGAAACATTCCATTGCCTCCACCCTATTTTGTGTATAAATAATTTGCCACCCCCTCCGCCTATCCCCTCTGCCATTTTCTCGAGTCATTTTGTCACCGTCAAAAAACATTTCTTTTTTTTTTCTTCATTGTAACAGCGTCCTAATCCTGGCATTCCATTGTTGTTCTTTGTCAATAATGGGATATAGACGTCGCCCTCGTTTTGTAATGGAAAAATCAAATTACAAATTAGAAATCATATACTGGACAATGAGTGTTTTATATGTTTGTCGTTAAATTGTTTAGTTGGTTGTTTTCGATATGAAACTTAGTTTAGTTATGCCCATGCACATGCGTACTAACTTATTTATTATAAATTGTATATGTTTTGTCCTATTTTTTTTTCAATTTTGTCCCTTTTATCTAAATGTAAATTTGTCATTTATCAAAAACCAGCAGGCAGCAAGACAAAGACTCCTGGCATGGTTTCTTTTTTCTTTGTAACTTATATGTTTGACAGCACCCATATAGTTCGACCCACTAATGATGAAATAATGGAAAACTGCTATTCCTTTAACGAGGGTAATTTCTCATATATAAAAGACGTAGTACTTATGTACTGGTTAAATTTGTGTTTATTGAACTCGTCTTTGTCGTGCGAACGCGAAGAATTGATTAGATAAGTAAAGTGGAGTAAAATTTTATTGAGAATTATTCATACTGGGATTGAATTAGAACACTTGAATATATTTAGGTAATCCTCCACATGCGTTAAAATGGTAAAATATTTTACCGGCTGTTAATCCCGCCTCAACGCTTTTTATTGTTTACAGTTGTCAAGTGTTTAAATTAGTCAGCTTTATATTTAAAAAGCGTCTCTCTCTCTCTCTCTCTCTCTCTCTCTCTCTCTCTCTCTCTCTCTCTCTCTCTCTCTCTCTCTCTCTCTCTCTCTCTCTCTCTTATGAACCATATAATCAATCCTTAACTATTATGCCATAAGGCAGGTTTATAAGTTGTATTGCAGGAATCGAGATCGTTACTTATAATTTATTTAACGTAAAGTTGCGCACTCGTTAAAAAAAATGGTAAATAGTCTCAAATTATTCAGGTAAAATTCAGAGAAGCATGTTAAGCAGTTTAATATAATTCCACATGAGACTGTTTGTAAAGTAATTTATTGCTTTAAGATCATTTTCAGGGAGAGAGATGATGTTGTTGTTGTTGTTGTTGTTGTTGTTGCTGTTATTCTTCTTCTTCTTCTTCTTCTTCTTCTTCTTCTACTTCTTCTTTTTCTTCTTCTTCTTTTTATGTTGTGCATTCTTTTTTAGGAACGCAGTTTTACCTATTTTACCGCCTTATTTCTATATTTGTAAACTATCATGTTATAAGATAGAGCTCTATAATTATTTTGATAGCGTTGAGTGGATATCATTCATAATTTTTGTTTATTTTATTAAAGCCTGTTTTTTTTTTTTTTTTTTTTATAATGATTGTCCTATTTTTTTCTTCATTTTCAAACTATAATTACACTGCAAAAACTGGTTTGATTTTTACATGTGCTTGGTATTATGCAGCAATTTTATGGGATTCGGGATCATATTATCATTCAAGCACTTCAGTTTTATTTAGCATAGATAAAGATTAACCTAGTGATACGCACACTACTTGAAATAAAAATTTAAGAAGAAACTTTTTTAATAGGTTTCAAATAGAAATTTGGTAATGGTTTAACGTCTAAATTACCGATACACATACATACATACATACATACATACATACATACATACATACATACATACATTCAATAAATGCACCCGTTTCTAGTCCATTGCAGGACAAATGCTTCAGGCATGTGTGAGGTTTGACCTTTTTCATCACCACGCTGGTCGTAGTATTGTTGGTGGTGGGAGACTTAGTCTGTTCGCTCACAGCAAACGAATCTAGTATTGGTTGCCTTAACTAATGAAGCTTTGCTGATCATGGCAATACACATACCCTTTCTCATACATCCATACATACAAACATGTGGGCCATAAAATCCATTTAATATGAAAAAATAATTGTAAGCGCAAATGAATAGACATTCGTGTGGAAATTATTACAAAATGAGGACTAGGATATCAAGTATCAATTGTATCTCATGTAATACACTTTTGTGTATACACCATTAGTAGCATAAAAGTCATCAAAACATGTTCTTTGTAGCATAGCCTCATAAATTGTGGCAATGGCATCAGCGATATTTTGTTCGAGGTCAGTAATGTCACGTATTTTGCTCGCTACACAATATCTTTAACATAGCTCCATAGAAAGAAGTCAGGGGTAGGGATATATCCCTTGCTATCCGCTGGAATGGATATCTATGATTTTGGAACCCTCAACGGTACAGATATCAATGCAGTGTTGCACCATCTTGCTGAAAAGTTATTGATGATTGAAAGTCATCTAGTTATGGTGCCACACGTTCAATAAAAATGTCAAGCAAATCTCAGTAATTTATGTCTCATTGAATAAAAATGGCTTTTAATTCGATTGCACTTGTGATTCACATATGAACTATCTCGGCGGAGTTCCCGGGAAAGAAGTGGGTGTTTTGGTCCGCAGATTCTCACCACAAATTCGATCGAGGAGTATTTTATGCTCAGAAATTCGTTCCAACATGTTAACTGCAAACTTTTTTGTATGTTTTATCATTTGGCTTGAGGGCTTGTCGGAATTGCACTTTGTAAGCGTACAGTCGCAAGTTCTTTTGTAGTAGTTTGTACACTGTAGAACGTGGTAGCTTCAAGTGTCTGACAGCAGTAAGGAAGGACTTTGCAGGAGAATACTCAAATGTCTTACACGATCGAATGTTTTAATCGGATGTTCTTGGTCTTCCACTTTTAATTTTTCTTTCGCCCGTGGATTTCGGCCATTCATAGTTCCATAGTCTTTGTATCCGGTAATGTTTCAATAAACTATCGCTCACATTGTGCCTTTTCTTGAGGAGTAGCCATTTTTAAAGGGGTTATTTAAAAGTATCTCTTTCATCAACAGGTTACTTGAAATACACAAATATAATGTGACTCTAAACTTTGATAGCTGATATGTACATAAAAACAAATAAGATTTAAAATATCTCGTCTATGGCCTTTGTAATATTTTTTTTAGATTGTTTAAAGCCTTGAGAGGCAACCAGTTTATGTGTGTGTTTTAAAGACTTGACACCAAAATATTCTAAATATTTGGCAAATTTCACATGAAAAGGGCAATTTTTATTTTAGTACGGTGACCCATGATTGCTAAATGCTCATACATTAATGACTAGCAATGTAGGATATCGTTATCTCCACAAGTTTAAATAAAGTGTATATGAGATAGAAATAGAGATAGTCTTTCTGATGTTGAAAATATTCTCTGGCGTCCATAAATGTAATATAAAACCCCCTACTAATATCCTTTTCAGAGTTCCTGAGGCGGAAGAGTAGGCCGCTTTTCAGTACGGTTTTTTATCTTCCTTTAGAAGGAGAGAAAGGCAGTTTGTGTAGCGAGGCTTACATGGTAATGCTCTAACATATGATAATGAAGTCTAATAGAAAACATTTAAGTGGCGTTTGGTTTAAGCACGTTTGGTGCAAGAACACTTTAGGCAGAGTCGGAGTGTTTTGCCTAAGGCTTATATTATGTAGTTCCATTATATTGTCAAGGATGGTATTGATTTGACACGCACGTGAACAAGATTTTTAGGCGTAGTATGAAACGTCAGTTTTCCTCAATTTTAGGGACCTTGTTTACATTTCAATAGAAAAGAATGCTATTACTATCTTTATAAATATCATTATTATGAGCCCGTAACGTTAAGAAATTAATGTAACTAAAGAAAATAGTAAGTAGGACATTGTGTATTATCCCGAGGCTGTAACCAAGGTAACTTGAATTTGATATTGAATTAAAATTTTGTCATTGCTAAGAGGTTGGCCTCGGGCTGGATGGCAAGTCGGAATTTATGCTTGAATACATTTACTCTATTCATTTTGATTAAAGAAAAACATAAACATACATGGTATTTTATCCCATCCGGTTTCCAGTGAAAACACACGAGCTTTGTTGGGAAAATCTATTGAAATCACATTACGCTTTGCGAAAGCGTTAATTACAGTTATTATGCACTTTTGGCTCCCATTAACGCAGGGAGCACAAATCGAGTTGAAAGTATGTCATTATAATCCTCACCTAATGTAGATTACAACTATATCCTTTTTTTCGTATTTCACCCTCACATGCAAACACGGGTCCTCTTTTCATATTATTATTGATATTATTCAAAGGTTAGCAAGTCATATTTTTTAATCTTTACACTTAAATATTTTCGTGGTAACTATAGTATAGTAAGTTTCGCATAATTGCATGTTTATTAGAATGTAATATGTGTGATGTCGTTGAAATATAGTGGCTGTTTAGTAAACATAACATCAGTTATGTTCTCTGAAACACAGCGAGATCAATTTGACTTTGTTGTCCTGATTATCGAAAGTCGATGTGATTAGGATTCTAGTTTTAGCGCTGACGTCATCTTTATTGTTGATATTTAAAAAAATGATTTTTGCTCTTATTAATGTTTTAGGATATTTAGTTTGCTCGTCATTTCATTTTTTATACTGCTGTATATTTATTTACTGATTTTGAATTTGTGTCCATTGCTACTGATCCAAGGCGTTTTATTTGTATGTTTCGGCCATCTATGTGTATGCGTGTTCACACTTTTAAAAGGTCTTAAGCGCTTGGATAGCTTTTTTTATCAGTGTGGATTTCGGTCTTTTTTTTTTTCTTTTCAATCTCCGTTTCGGTGCTTGTGAAGCAAAAAACCCAAGCAGATTTCCATTTATGTTAGTAGATTAGTTTCCCTTCTGCTCTTTATGTTAGGATTTGGTACTAAAATATATTTACGTTTATCAAACAATTATGATATTTAAGAAGATTTTAGAACTGACGTATTCCCTATGTTGAGTCATTGGCCGAATTATTTTATCTGCAACCTTGGAACTGCGTTGTGTAGGCTATATGATGCATGAGTCAAGGCAGAAAGTCGGGCGTTCGATTTCTGTAGTGAGTAAACTTTCGTTCTTCATGTTTGTGCGGAGAATGTAAACAGAGGTTAATCACTCGATCCCATATTTAGTCTACACTGTACCTTAACTATTAATATTATTCTCAGGGGTATTTGAGCTGTTTTTATTTAGTTTTGTGGGTTTTACTGTCATTTTACTATCATTTGAATATTTTATTTTGATATATTTTATAAAGTTTAGCTGTCTTTAGATATATGGAGTTACTTGCAAAAAGATATTTCATGGAAACTTGAAATTTAATATTTTTGGAGTTCTAAGGAAATAATTTAATTTCTTTATTTTTATACAGCTATATCTTGATGAGAGAAACCTGGCCATAAGTCTTCATATAAAGTCACTATATAAAACTTGCGTGTAATCATTAAAAGGGGACACTATTAATACTGAAGGAAACTGCTTTATTTAATAATTGTATATAAATTTCATGGCCAAACCCTTAAAAGACATTTTAAACTTTTAAAATCATGCTGAATGTTATAGGAATAATAAAGGTGTTAGAATTAAGTTTTATCGTAATGTTGGAATTTTGGTGATATCTTAAGAGAGAAATCGCATTTTGCCTTGCTTTCATAGTCAAATACATGCATTCATTTTCAGGCGTGTAAAACTGCTGATCTCTCTCTCTCTCTCTCTCTCTCTCTCTCTCTCTCTCTCTCTCTCTCTCTCTCTCTCTCTCTCTCTCTCTCTCTCTCTCCATTTTATATTGTTTTGCAGTTGTTAATTCAATTTATATTTTTCTAGTGTCCCTTGTTGCCATTTAATAACATAGACCGGCATGCCATTTAATATTACAAAATAGTTCAAATATTTTTAACCGTAATATTTTACGACAATTGTAACAAATTATCGGTTGCACGACCTTATGAAATGGATGAATTATTTATATATTCCGTAACCGTAAAGAAGAGAGTTGAATTGAAAAAAAAAAAAAAAAAAATTCCTAGCTGAATCTGCTAGAGGGGGGAAAGGACAAAGAATTTTTATGTACCAACAGTTATTTGACTACAGGCCTCTCTCTAGAAAAGAAGAGCATAACAAAAACGCTGACTTTTGCCTTCGAGGAAAAGAAGAAAATAAATTAATGAGTGATTCTGTCGGTGGAAGGCGAAGGGGATTTACCGCCGATGGGGGATTAACGTGAGAGAGGATTTAAAGCTATAAATGGATTTGCATACATAATTATGGAAGAGGTCGGCGACGGTCGCTGTATAAAAAAAAAAAAATTATTTATCGTTCGTGAAGAAACGAGGGATATCGGTGGTTGGAATAGGAATTGCTGCCGGAAAACAGAGCAGTTGTGCTTGGCTGATAGATGATAAGCGAAGTTAGATAGAAAGTTAAAGGAAGGAAGATTATCAGTTCTTGTTTTATTGTGAAAGACCGGTGACAAATTTATTGTGTATATAAATAATGGATGGTGGATGGAAAAGTATACGCGACTAGTTGTATAGTCTTATGTAAAGACGATTTGGCAGTTTGTATAAGCAGTATCGTGAACAAGAGTTTCATGAGTAACAAGTTTTCTATTACGTAGACTTACAAGTTACCTTATTAATAAAGCATAAACATCGTGTTATTTGGGGGAGGAGAAAGATCGACGACTGCGTATTTAAATAAGCAAGGGGCTAGTAATTGCAATGGAATCATGATGTTAAAAAAGAGAAAGTTATTAAAGGCGAGCATGAGAAGTCAAGCATTATAAGGTAAAGGGTTTTAATATTTTTTTTTCATAAGGGATGCGAGATACAGAATTGTGTAAATGGTTATCAATTACTTCAGTTAGAAGTATAAAGTAAGATGATAATTGAGACTTTTTATGGGAAAGAAAATGGTTTGCTCCCCTTTAAAATGAACGATTGATTGATAATTCAATTTAATAGTTATGTTTAATATAAGAATGATTGATAATCATATCATGAATTTATTTTGAAGTTTCACCAGCGCAAAATAGCATTGGGAAGATGGAGGTGTATATTGATAACTTAACAAGTACATAAAATGATCATTTGATGGATAGTCTATTTAACATAATTTCAATGCGAGGGTGGTATTATAGCCAACTTTATCACAGCTATTAGTTTAACAGCTATTTTATAACTAGCCAAGAGAGGAATGTTTCTGATTTCATTTTGAGTTCTGATGTTTTTGGTGATTTTGATTTAACATTTAATGATGTCTAACTAAACTAATAAATAAAAGAGTTAATCTTATGCGCCCAGATTGCATTTTTCTTTTCATAATTTTTGTTGTTGAAAATAACAATAAATATTTCTTGAATAAAAATTCCATGCTATATTTATATTTGAGATAACCAATGTAAGTTGAACCAATGTCCATCAACAGCCTTCCTTTTATTGGCAAAGTAATATGAAAAGATTTTATATATCTCACACCTTATCGCAAAGTATTACATCGTGTGCTTATAATACATAGTAAATTACATGGCAAAGTACTATATGAGACTTTTGGTTTATGCAAGGCGGTGGCTTTTGCTGATCGAAGACAATTCCTAGAATATATTTTTTTTTTCAATAGTTATGACTAAATACCTCTTAGCAATGCGTTGTTTTAAAGTATATTGACACTAAACAATTGGATAAGGTAATAATGTAAAATATTTCTCTAAACATTGCTACTATGTGCTCAGTTGACCATTAAAAGCTTCAATATCAGTCTTTATTTGAATTGTGAAGCAATCAGGAAAACTCTTTCGTGAGTGTGAAGGATTTACCATTTTATATTTAGCCTTAATTTATCGCCTTGTTGAACCTTATTAAACGTTATGTTCGTATCTAGTGTCTGTCCTAATCGCTTTATAACTTTTATTATCAGACTGAAACTTTTACTGTGATCACAATTGTCATTAATAACAGCAGCAGTCGAGGTAATTTAGTTTCCTAATACAATTTATGCAAATTTTCATTCTTTTCAAAAGAGCTTCTGAATAAAACAGGTAAAATAGCTGACAGTAATGCAAATGAAATTGATTCTCTTCCTCCATCGGCTCAGGCTTTGTTGTTGGGAGCTAAGATTAGTAAAACAAAGGAGAATTTAACCTCGACCTAAGGCCTCTGGCAGCTCTCGAATATCCTCGCGTAATTGGTTATAAACTTAGTGCCTTCTCCGTAGAATCGATTTATGGGGTTGGAATTGCTGGGGCAAATAATTGCACGTTTAGGGGAGAGCAAACACTGAGTCCAATATATCGTTTTAGTGTGTCAGATTTATACGCCATAAAGAAAGTAACACTGCGTCGTGACGTATTTTGGGGCCAAGATAAAACGTTCATTTATTTGGTGGTTGAAAATAGTGATTAGTTGAGTTTAGGCTTTCAACCCGTTGTTTAGTTTCGTTTATGTCTTGTATGCATTGTTTATACTGCTCGTTGAGACATGGTTCATCCCTTCTCATAGTTGAATGGCACTTTAGTCTTTTTTTTATTTGTTCATGTTTTTCTTTTATCCTGACAATCGTTAACATTTTATCCGTTATTTTTTCAGTAACTATTTTTTTTTTCTATTTAAATAAAAAAGTTTCAATTGCAAGAATAGATTTGCTCATCATAACTGGACATTATGAGTCAGGAATTTTATTTTCTCTTTCGTATCCGTGCCGAGAAACATGAAAATGTCTTTCCAGAGGAGGGAAAAAGTGAACACTGATGGTGTTTTGATTAATGGATTTCTTTGATGACATTTTATTGGTATAAAATTGTTCTGTATGTGTAAATTGAACTGGGTAAACTTTTAGGTGTGTGTGTGTATATATATATATATATATATATATATATATATATATATATATATATATATATATATATATATATATATATATATATATATATATATATATATTCAAATAAGCCGTATATATTTTTGATATATTAATGTCTGGATTCTCTTAACAACCTCGGGATCACAGACCCAGGCGAAATCTCACAAAGACAAGAGCTTGGCTCCGGCCGGGAATCGAACCCTGGTCGGCAAGCTTATATAGACAGTGACTAACCCACTTGGCCACGAACAAAGATAAAAGTCAATGACAATTCTACTGTACTTATACCTGTCGAATTCAGGTATTTTGTACTTAGAATTGAAATCAACCCATCTTCACCATCGTAGCTAATTGGTAGTTTGTTACTTGGCATTCAATTAATGATAAATTTTGCACATTTTTACGTGTTTTTCATATTCAAATAAGCCATATATATTTTTGATATATTAATGTCTGGATTCTCTTA
>NC_090765.1:24618514-24621014 GCF_036898095.1 Palaemon carinicauda | reverse complement strand
ATCAGTTTGTTAATTACATTATATTAGTTTGCTAATTACACGAATGCCGGTTACGTTGACCTGTTACAGTCATTTTATGAATGAAGAATTTTAGCACGGATTAAGTAAAATCATTAACTAGTTTCTAATGGCGTAATCTGTATCACATAATTTGTTAGAATTTCATCGTTAAGATGGCCTGATACCTAATTATCCTTTTAATAGTACTGTGTGAAACTGGATTATTATTTATCGTTTGATGTTACTGTTTGAAAATTTATTATATATTAGTTTTGAATATTACTATTTGAAACTGTGATACATGTTAGTTTTGAATATTACTATTTAAAACTGTGATATATGATAGTTTTTAATATTACTATTTGAAACTATGATATATGTTAGTTTTGAATATTACTATTTAAAACTATGATATTTGTTAGTTTTGAATATTACTATTTGAAATTGAAATATGGCTTTGATTACATTTCTACTTCGTTTAGAGCAACATACTTTCTTGTGTATGAAATTTTCCTAATAGAATTTAGCGAACGTCTTTAAAATCACCGTTTAGAATAGTATATTTGCCTACTCAAGGTAGGAAACACACTATTGTTATTTGAGGCCTGTTGGCCACTGCTAAGACTTCCCCCAACTGCTGATTAGAATCATGGTCGAGGTAGAGTTAGAAACCTCGTTTAAGTGAAAAGGATCTGAGGACTGGGTAAATGAAGAGACTGGATGACAGTCTGTCGTTAAGACAGAGGAAAAAGGACGTTGAAGTGGACAGTATTATGTGGAATTTATAGAGATTAAGATCCTTTCTTTTTCCCTCAGTCATAATTTTTTAAAGGAATATTCCGTGTTGTCTTTGTGTATCTCACCTTTATATTATTTATTTTTTATATCAACTATGAAATTGCTGTAAAATTATTTAAACTAGTCTGAAAATCCTCATTAATATCATATTTTTTGCGTATAAGGTATACTTTGTGCTCTTTTCAACAAAACCACTGCATGTGGTAAATAAGTCCTTCAGAATGTCCTTTCCTTTTTCTTTTTCATTAAGTAGATGTAGTCTAGTTTTTTTTCTCTTTCATCCACATATATAATCTCTTTCTTGTAACTTTCTCCATTCTCTATTTTCTCCATTTGCTACGTTCTATTTACTTTTCTGGGTTGCACCTTTCTCATTTCTCCATTTCGATTGGTTCTTTGATATGGCATTTCGGTCTGGTTCAGGTTTAACATCCCCCCCCCAGCAACCCTTTCCCTCTGTAATGATAAAGTTGTCTGTTAGGTTAATCCTTAGTTAATGGACTTTGGGAATACTTGAAAGAAAACAAGAGCCTCGAAGGGTTCAGTGGGATTGAGACGGTTTGGAGGATGAGGGACCTGGAAATAGAAATACCCGGGCAATTACACACATAGATCGAGGCAGACAGACAGAAAGATAAAGATCGCCGTAATTGCAGAATTGCCATTTTAGTTGATTCAGTAGAACTTCAAAAATTCAAAGTTACAGTAAATGTTTTTATGTTGAACAGGCCAACATAGGACTTTTTATAGGTATATATTGATTAAAATTTTTAATGTTGTTAATGTTTTTAAAAATATTTAATTTTCATTTGTCATTACTTCTTATATCGTTTATTTATTTGATTGTTTCCTTTCCCCACTGGGCTATTTATTCCCTGTTGGAGCCCTTGGGCATATAGCATCTTGCTTTTGCAACTAGGGTTGTAGCTTGGCTAGTAATAATAATAATAATAATAATAATAATAATAATAATGATGGAAAGATGCATTTGTGCTCTGTTCAAGGTTGGTCTACTTTCCATGACTTTAAACGATGGTGATTCTAGGTTTCTTCGTTTTTAGGTAACAGGCGAGTTTTGGTTTCATATAATCTTTGTCGTTTTGCCGTGAGTGTGTCTTTGTAATCTTACCCCTAGGAGAAGAAAAATAATACCTTGTGAACAATGTAAAAAGTATTTGAAAGTATTTGAAAAAAAGTACATAGTGGTAGATTGAAAGATAATGTTAAAGGTTGTTGAATTTTGAAAGCAGATGAAATTTCGTATAAATGTGTAAGAATAAAACGAGTGAAAATGCAAGTGTTATAGTAATACGGTTTTACAGGAAGGTAAAGGCAAACTGTGTTAACTCCTCAAGGATATTTTTTTTTCTTTTTTTCTACTATATTTAACATTAAGAGTAATGTAGATATTCTGCAAGAAAGAGAAAAGAATGGCGAAACTAGACTGAGTTTTTTTTTCTTTTCTCTTTTAAGTACTCATTTATATATTTTGGATTTGGGGATAATTCATACGCAATTGCCAAATTTGACTTGATAACCAATCTACGCACTGGAGAGAGAGAGAGAGAGAGAGAGAGAGAGAGAGAGAGAGAGAGAGAGAGAGAGAGAGAGAGAGAGAGTTTATCCTTATATGTTGATTTACACCTCCCTTTTAGGCTGCGTAGGCTAGTGAGAGTGAATGCCGAATAAGATGAGAGCAGCA
>NC_090765.1:24611014-24613514 GCF_036898095.1 Palaemon carinicauda | reverse complement strand
TCCCTGGAAAGATGAAATGTAAACACGTGAATGTATAAAGTTCCTGTATGTATGTATCATATTTACAATGCAGTATATTTTACCTTAGCAAATATAAGATTTTTGTACTTACTTACAGGGATACATATTTCAAAAGAGAAATTTCTATACCTTAGGTTATACTTTATTTTCTGAGATTTACAGAAGAGAATTTTATTTAAGATGAAGAAAATTGTTAAATAATTAATAGAATTTGTATTGTCTTTCCAGGTACTGACCGAGTTTCCCCCTAACCTGAAATGATTGGGAGAGTAAGTATGTAGTTGGCGCTTAATGATTGAAACGAACGCCCTTATATCGATGCAGTGTGTTGAAATGCTAAACTAAACTTCGATATACCTCGTTGGTCTGTGTATGGTCTTAATCGAAATTGGAAACTGTTTCTATTAAAGATTTTTAGTCCAGATTAGAAAATCCTTCTTGAATTGTATTTTGCTCGTAAATTCTAGTTCAGTTGTAGTTAATTATTTTCTTTTGCCTAAATTCCAAGTTTATTTCTATCTTGGACATTGGCATAAATCTCAAATTAATCTCAGTTTCGGTCCTTGCCCTAAGTTTTAACAGTAATTCTAGTATTTGCATTGAGTTATAAAATCATAATTGTGGCATGCCTTGAATCTTTAAAATCGTTTCATTAATTGGTTACTTCATTTTTAATTCGTTTGCCATTTTGGAACAAATTATAATCATATATAATTTTGGATTGCTTTTCATATTATAAATGAAGTATCTTCAGCCATAACCGCAGGATCCTCTGAAGTATTTGTCTAAGAAAGTTCCAAATTAATAATTTGTAACTTTTTTTACAATCCTTTTTCATGACTACACAAATCTGTGTTCGTGGTTTCACACATTTATATGTTATGTAAATATAGATTTTCCTACAAATGCAACGCGGTATGATTAACTTTTTATTCTGTGTTTTCTCCTGAGCTTTCATGAAATCGTATCACTCTCCCTGTAGTTGGATTAGAAATGATGGTGGTGTCGTAATTAATGACATCGTTATTATTTATTCTTTTCCATTGTAATTGTTAAATATTTATCGTTTGGATATTAATCTAATGCAGACGTTTTGTGAATTGTCATCTCTCTCTCTCTCTCTCTCTCTCTCTCTCTCTCTCTCTCTCTCTCTCTCTCTCTCTCTCTCTCTCTCTCTGTATATATATATATATGTATATATATAAATATATATATATATATATATATATATATATATATATATATATATGTGTGTGTGTGTATATATATATATATATATATATATATATATATATATATATATATATATATATATATATATATATATATATATATATATATATATATATATATATATATATAAAACAACAACAAATGCAGACGTTCACTGTAGGACAAAGGTCTCAGGCATGTCCTCATTCATGTCTGGGATTTGGCCTATTTTCATCACTACGCTGGCCACTACGGACTGGTTACGGTGGGAGCGTTTAGTCTGATGGCTAATAGCAAACCAACATAGCAACCATAATGCTGTTATTCTGTAAATATGTGATTAAATATTAATTTCCGTGTTAAATCTAAATCCTCGTCAGGGGTTCCCACCTTATAAGTATATTCTCTAGCATAATCTTTGTATTAAAGGTTCCTCTAAGATATTCTGTAAATATTTGTTCCTTGTATTAAATAATGTTTTGCCAATCTTCTGCTTGGTATTTAGGATTATATCAGGAGTGACTGCAAACAATTGTTTGCATTTTATATTATTAGGCAGAGATACATTCCAGACTCGATCTATTTCTGAAATGGATGAATGAGTGCGTGTAGCTGTTTTCGTGGTATTTCTAGCTTAAGTTGCAAAGGAATAGAGAGGTAAGTTTTGTGGGTCTCTTCGTTTAAGATGTTTTTGCATGTCCGAACAGCTTTTCCCGGATGTTGTGACAGCTGTCGCAGCTCTCAAGCAAGACAGCGGTTGGAAGCGTGGTGCTAAGTCTTGAACGTAAATAAAAACTTTCGAATTCCTTGTTTTCGAAAAAAAGAGAGTTTATGACGCGTAGGTATGCGTTCTTGGGGGACGATCGGTCTTTGACGTTCTTTATGAGGTTTCCTCTTCGTATATATTAAACTCTGCCTCAAATATTGCCCAAATAATCTATGCTTTACCTAATCATATAATTAATATATAGTTGAAGAGCTAGGGTATTTTTGCATTTATCTGAGATTAGTAGTAATAGCCATAGCAGAATTTGGTGTGAAAACAGGTTAATTAATAGTAAATTAGGTAAAATAATTATATCTTTGTTCTTGAGGTTAAATTATAGAAGCTTCATCTCTTTAGCTAGAAGTCCGAATTCATTCTCACGTGAATGCAAAGTGACTTAGGACGGTTTCCTTAAATAGTCATCTTGTCTCTGTTCATCTAAACATTGAATAATTCACAAGAGTATTAGTAAACTGTTATGATTGCAACCGAAAGGCGGAG
>NC_090765.1:24591014-24596014 GCF_036898095.1 Palaemon carinicauda | reverse complement strand
CTAGTTTCCTTAGTATTTTATATATATATATATATATATATATATATATATATATATATATATATATATATATGTGTGTGTGTGTGCGTGTGTGTGTGTGTATATATATATATTATATATATATATATACATATATATATACACATATATACATATACATATACACACATGTACATATATTGTGTTTTTTTTTTAATGAAATGTAATCGTATATACTGACAACTTTATAAATAAGATTTCATATAGGGAATTTGCGCTGACAGTATAACTAGCATATTGCACAACACGCAATACTAGTTATTGCTATGACCTTTCTGCTATAGCTGCTTTTGTTTTTTAGCCTTCTACTTTACTTTAGTTTCACTCCCTTTTTTTCACATTTACTTTGAAGGGAACCCACTGGTAATTACTCTCGTTGGCACCTTACCCCTAAAAGCCATAATTTTCCCTGGCTCTTGAACATTATAGTTCATATTTAATAAATCCATGAATATTTAATTGACCAATGGAGATTAAAGATCTATTTAGCATATTATAGTAGAAAGTTGTACGTCTTTTTACTTAGCCATAACCATATGTCTTGAGAAAGTCTTATAGCTGTAACCACTTAATTAACGATGACTTTAACGTCCCCAAGGTACTTCGCGAGATCTATTTTGCTCATCATTTAACGTTGCGTTTGTGAGAGTATGTAGAAATGTCGTAGAAGCGAAGTTAATTGAGGCTAAGAGTGGGGTTTATTGGGATTTAATATTTGGCAAGAACAGAAACAGGCGGGGCAGCCGGAGTCAAGTTGGGAAGCCGTTTCCTGCAGAAACTTGGATATCTGTTGAGCAAATGATGTTTGCAGACTGTCGCCCCTCTCGGTTTTGTTCTCGCCGGAGGACTAATTGGGTTTAAGTAGTTGGTCGGTAAGGGCTAGCAGCAAGAGTTTCTAGGATTATTTTCTGCTATTTCAGTTTATTGGTTTAATTTATCATGCATTTATTAATCAAGTAGTTGGTTCTAATTTTTCCTTTGTATTATTTATTTGTGCCACCTTTTTAAATTGCATATTAATGATCTTTTTAAGCAAAGAGTATTTTCAAATTCTTCTGTCAATTTCGTAGTTTCTTAATATTGTACCCGATATTTTTCATAGGTAAATACACTTTGAATAAGTGTAGTTATGAGGTGCGAGAAGACCAGTGTCCGATATTCGGTCAGGTCTGAGCGATTTTCTCATGTTCTATTAAATTACACTGATCCCTTTCTAATCAAATCAGTGAATTGTGAAATTTATAATGGGTTAATGGGACGGTTCCTAGTTAAGCTGAAAGAAAAAAATGCTTGGAGCCAGCAGCTTCATCATGTAACATTTGCTATCTTGTAACGTTTGCTTTAGCTCACCAGTGGACCTAGCTCTAAGATTCGGCTGATGACAAGAACAGGTCATGGGGCCAGCAACCTCATTCCTAGGTATTTGCTTGGAAAAAAATTGAGTAACCCTAACTTGATCTTACGAAGGAGAAACGACTTTAAGCACGTTTATTGAATAATTATACTCATGTCGACCGAATTAAAAACCTGGTTGTCTGTTCAGCCAGGGAATGCGGTAATTTTAAAGACTTTCTTAGTCATGTAGGTTTAAAACTCCCTGGAGACACCCCTTTAAAGGAATAACGCTTATCGGGAAATATGTTGAAGGAAAGCTGTATTTTTTATTAATCTTTTGTTTAGTAGTGTAGGTAAATTCATACTGTAACAACCATCTTTTTATTTATCTTTATTTTAGAGGTAGAATCCGGTTTATCTCCATGTTTTTTGTAACTTCTTTTACATGCATTTGAATGATTGTCCATTTTTAAAACCCGAGATTAATTTCGAAATGCAAAAATGCATATTTTATGATGTAATTGCCCAATCGACCAACGGTTATTAGCATTTTTTTTCCATGATAACTTCAAAAATATTCTAATATCCTATTAAACTTATGAATTAAAAGTCTAATAACCTTTACATACAGTCATCCATCTTTTCATCAAACTTTGTTTTTGTTTTTGTATAGTGCTTCTGATTACTCACTGTTATGATTCACTTTTTTTTTTCATACGTCTGATAACGTAAAACATACAACCTACTCTCTTAATTGGTTAGCTGGTGTAATTATTCAGTCGCTTTTTTTTTCCTAATTTAACAATGTAAGATGACACTTCAGCTATACGGAGCAACTCTTCTATGAGAAGGGAACTCAGAAATCAAACCAATGACTCCTTCATTTTGGATAATCTGATAGCCAAAATTAGAATTAGTTGAATTTTAAGGTACAACCCAGCGCATTTTTTTTTTTTTTTTTTTTTTTTTTTTTTTTTTTTTTTTTTTTTTTTCAAACGTCGTGTTGGGTAACTTTAAACAGGCCCAAGGCCCAAGGATCCCTGGTGTTTTATTATTTTCTTTTTGACGATCCTTTTCAAAACCATCACTACCGTCCTTATTTTCTTGTTCCTATTGTGATTGGTATGGTCATCATTTTTCTTCAATTTATATTTATTCCTTTCTTTTTCTTCCTCTATATTTGGCTGTTTTGACTCGTAGAATTGTACTTTCCAATGAGGTTTGTAGTTTGGCTTGTCATGATAATAATCTTATTTGATGAATATTCAGTGTTGAAATTTTTCTTCTTATTATTATGTTACTTCATTTCTTTACGGTATACAGTGCATTTTACGATCTTAGGTTAATAGTAATGAATTCGTGCTTAATATGTAGAAAATGATACAAGAATAACGAATTCATCAACCAAATGTAAATATTGATTACGATTTTGATATTGCTAGAGTATTTTTCATTAGTTATTATTATTTTTATTATTACCTCCGCCAGGAGGTTATGTTTTCGGTTCGGTTTGTTTGTTTGTTTGTTTGTTTGTTTGTTTGTTTCTCTGTTTGTCTGTCTGTCTGTGGACAACGTAGAGGCCACATTTCTACACGGAATCACTTCAAACTTGGCTAAGTAGTTCCCCAATGTGTATGGAAGAACTGATTAAATTTTGGTCAAGGTCACCCCAAGGTCAAGGTCACAGGGGTCACTGGTGTCACTATGACATAAGTGGCCATATCAAGAGACAGAAATAAAGCACTGACTTTTGCATAAGCCAACAGGGAAGTCCTAGTCCAGGCGCAAACCCATGGGTGATGTTCAAATTTATAAAGGTCAAAGGTCAAGGTCATATTGGTGCATTATATCAATGTCATATTAAGTATCAGTGGCAAATGAACAAAGATCACTTGAAGGTCAAAAGTCAAGCAGGTCACTTGAAGGTCAAGGTCACGTGAAGGTCAAGGTCACGTGAAGGTCAAGGTCACCTGAAGGTCAAGGTCACGTGAAGGTCAAGTACATTTGAAGATCAAGGTCACCTTGGCGGAGGTATGTCCTCTACGAGGACCATGTCCGCGTTCAGGACTTGCTCACTTGTTGTTAATGTTTTTTGTTGTTTTTGTACTTGAGTGAAATTATGCAGCTCAGGGTATTTTACATAATGAAATGATTAATGTGATGAAAGGTTGATACTCATCGAAGCCAAATCGTGACCTTTTTTAATATTATCTACCTTCGACCTCTTGATGGCAGTTTTCCTAATGTTGATCGTAAAAGTTTATAGGTACCGCATTTATTGAGAATATATAGATAGTCATAATGGCGCACACGTGGCGCTATTAGTGAAGGTCAAAAGGCTAAAGGAATTTAATGAGAACGGGAAATGTGAACAAATGAATTTCAAGAAAGCTACCGTGAAAGGTGTACGAAATTGCAAACCCACTTTTCCATCAAGGCGTGGGATAATTTTTTTTCATTGTTGGAGCACTTTCACGGGGAGTACAATATATAAAAATTTATATTTCACGGTGCGTAATGAAATATATTGATTTAATCATGTTTGGAGGCTTCAGTTGAATTTTTTATTCAATTATTGAGAGTTTCTGCTTCCGTAGGAGACCTGAGTGTGTTATTTTGGCCAAGTAACAGCAGAGCGAACGAATAATGAACTTGAGATAATGCATAGATGTGATCATACGAACTCAAGCTGTAACCCCTTTTAAGCCTTCTACTCTGTTCCCTCTTCCTTTCTTCCATCTCACTGACCAATTTCGGTTAACTTTCAATTCATTGTACAACTGCGGTTTATTCCCCTAATTCCACCTCTGTGCCGAATTGCTTCCCTGCTCCATCTCTTAGTCTTATATCCCGGATCCCATAAATCAAATCCATAATTCATTTCTATAAATCATGTTATAAGAATGATGATTAATACAGTATCTTATATTTTTCCTGTAGATACACGATTGTTTGTTTGTTATCTATCTCTCTCTCTCTCTCTCTCTCTCTCTCTCTCTCTCTCTCTCTCTCTCTCTCTCAGGCAGCCTTTTTTAGTTTAATAAAGTATAGATGATAAATAGGAAACGTACACCGATAATTGTTATCAGTTATTTTATGAGGCGAAATGTAGTGTATTTTGTTTGTGTTTTTGTCCTTAGCTTTTTTACTCTATCGGTGGGTGTCATAGAATGGCAATGGCAAGCCTTTGTTAGAAGATAAATAGTGTATTTCACCTGTAATATAGTGACTTCCATATCAGTTATAGCTTAGTATATGGTGCCCCTAATGTCTGGTATACTGCAGTAAAAACAAGTGACTAGCTGTTGAATGAAAGGAAGCGGAGTTTATGAAAATGTCTTTGCTAACCTAGTTAGATAAAACTCTTTAGCATGTACAAAGAGGGTCTCAAGTTTTTTATTCAAGGTACTAGTGCAGATATTAGTACTTGGCACCATTGCTTAGCAATTATTTACTAGTTATTTTACCCTGTGATACTGTCTTATGTTGATTAAGAAAAAGGCACATTTCATTTTTTTTTGCGTAAACCTTATAGTTTTAGGAAAAAAAGTTTTAGATTGAAAAAGAATCTAAAAGAAATAGAAATATATTGAATGTATCATGTTTATATTTTCAGTTATTTGTGC
>NC_090765.1:24568514-24581014 GCF_036898095.1 Palaemon carinicauda | reverse complement strand
ACTACAATGTGTAGAATATGGAAATCCGCTTTTAGTGGTATTTGTGGGCTATGAAGTCTTTGATAGTGTGCACCGGCCAGTTTTGTGGAGAGTCATGCGTTATTATAGTTCCTCTTAAATATGTAAATTTTATTAACCCTGTTCATGAGCATGGCAAGTGCAAAGTTAATGTTAGTCCTATCAAATAAATTTCCTGTGAACAGTAGAGTACCCAAAGGGAATGAGCTGTTGTCTGTATTGTTTATTCTCCTCGTGGATTATTTAATGCATAGAACATTTGGGGATGGTGGAGAAGGATTGGCCTGGGTTGGTAAAAGGAAAATAGCTGATCTAGAGTATCCTGATGACGTTGTCCTTATTAGCAGAAGACCATAGGATTTTTAATATTTGCTTACCAGAATGCATGAAATATAACGTGAGATTGGACTCAAGATCAATAGAAGACAGAGATGATGAGAACGGAATATGCAATGGAAGATGAAATATCATTGGAAGGAGAGATTTAATGGGATAGAATCATTTAAATTTTTAGGATCTATATCAAATTACAAGGTCTTTAGAATTGGAATTTAAGTAAAGATTGAAGAAAAAAATCAGACTGGCTAGGATAAGTAAAATTTAGAAATCAAATTGCCTGAAGTTACATATAAAAAGCAGGCTATATATCAGTTTAGTGAGATCTGTTTTACTCTATGGACATGAGTCGTCGTATGGCAATGAAACTATATTCAACAGATTTTTAAGATTTGAGAACAAAGCCCTTGGAAGGAAATTGGGAGTGAAATGGCAGAACGGGACTAGAAATGAAAGTATAAGAGAGATTATTCAAGGGCCATATGTGGATGAGATTACCGTGAGGGGCAAATGAATATGGTTTGGGCATGCTCTTCACACTCCCCGAGAGACTTTAGTTCACCAAACCTTTAACTGGGCTCCACTTGAACTAGAAGAGTTGGAATATCCAGGCCTACATGGCTAAGGACTAGGAATCGTGAAGTAGATGATGAATGTAGAAGTATTGATATAAAGCTCAAGTTAGAGACGAATGGCGAAATCTAATGGGGGCCCTCCGCAGCAGTAGGCGTAGGAGATGATACACACACACACACACACACACATATATATATATATATATATATATACATATATATATATATATATATATATATATATATATATATATATATATATGTGTGTGTGTGTGTGTGTGTGCGTGCTTGTGCTTGTGTTTGTAGCATAACTTGTTAATTATAGGTTGGATGTCGTCACATAACTCTGTACGAAATCAGATAATGTAAGGGAATAATGATAAAGATTGAATTAGTTGAAGGAATTTCTCTTTTTGTAAAACTGTCGAAGTAATTTAAGTGCAACGAAGGCCTCGTGTGATATTGAAAGCCATTTTTAATGTTTGCTCTTTACAGAATGATGTCATACTTTTATTCGAGTTGTTGTTTGTATTTGCTAGCATCCTGTTATCAAGCTATATTTCAAATATACATTTCTTGGTTTTGATAGTATTTTCATCCATGACTTACATTAATGATAGTAATTGTTGACTTCAAATACTGGTTGGTATGTTCAGCTTGGACGCTTTTTACGTATTTGTTGATAGTTGAGAATTATTTTATCGCTGGAGTACGAAGGGTGTTGTCAATAAAAACAAATAAACCTTTTAGACGTGGGCATGACAGATATCGAAAGGCTATTAGTTCGAGTCCAAAACTCAGTCTATTGTGTATATTTTTCCCCCAGCCCAAATTGTTATTAATGCCAAGCACGAGAAGTTGCAGTTTATATCACTTCAGGAGTTCTATTTTTCTAGATCTCGCCCACAAACTCTCGTGTAACAGCATATGTGGGCGTTGCCCGTTCGTATATTGTGTGCAGCTGAGGGAATTTACACTTTGTTTCGTAAATTACCTTTGTTATTCTAAAACGTTTTGCGTTTCATGAACTCTTTGACAATTTTGATTCTAAGAATATATTAGCTAATGTCATGAATATATTTCAAGGCCTTTTAATAGTAAAATATGCGATTTGTTTTCATGCCACTGTAATATGTAATATTGATATATCTAGGTTTTTTATGTCTAATTTATCTTACAAATTATCGTCTTCCTATCTATTATTATTATTATTATTATTATTATTATTATTATTATTATTATTATTATTATTACTTGCTAAGCTACAACCCTAGTTGGAAAAGCAGGATGCTATAAGCCCAGGGGCTCCAACAGAGAAAATATCTCAGTGAGGAAAGGGAACAAGGAAAAATAATATATTTTAAGAAGAGCAACAACATTAAAGTAAATATCACTTTATAAACTATAAAAACTATATAAAAAAAAAATTGTGTCATTCCATTGCTTTCATTGTACATTAATATATTGGATTTTTCTGTACGTAAATTTCTTTGCCACCAAGTGATAATTATTGGTCGTTTACTAATAGAGTTTACTTATTGTTTACGGTGGCCGAAAAAGGTGGGATGTTGGTGTTTGTAGCCTCTTCGGTGGTTTGTGTTGAAGTGTTACCGTGCTTTTAATTCTATTTATGTTGTATTGGGTTTGATACAGATATTTCTCTTGACTTTTTCAAAAATTCCATACTGACTTTCGATGTTAGAATATTTATGTATAACGGTTAATTTCCGGCGTCTTTCAGAAAATTCTCTCTCTCTCTCTCTCTCTCTCTCTCTCTCTCTCTCTCTCTCTCTCTCTCTCTCTCTCTCTCTCTTCATTACCATATGTATGTAACATTAGTACACGTTTTGAAAAATACAAAATTAAGTAGATGAAAGGACTTTGTTCAAGCAATTTACTTTTTAAATGTGAATGTTTCCATAATTTTTCCTTTATTTTATGACCTCTCTAAATACTTTTAATTTTTAGATGATTAAAGACCTTTTCAATTTCCATCTTTGCTCACCAGTCGATCTTATTAGCAGCCCAGTAAGCGTCCCTTCATTATCTCCCCTTCACGTGTTAATACTCTGGGGGGATTTGATCACCTAATCCTATCCAGCTTCACTTACCCCATACAATCTCTATGCCCACTTTTATTACAGTTGGGCCAGATATCCTCCCCATATTCTAGTCTATACGAAAATGGAGCCACCTGTTGTCACTGCACTTTCTTCTATCTTTCCCACTACTCCCTCATCCATCTTATTTCTCCACCGTTTCTTGGGATATTCCCTCCATTATCGTTTCCCTTTGCCTCCTTTATTCCAGTTCCTCTAACCGAGTTTCATCTTAACAGATGACTCAAGTGTGCCATTTCAACATATATTACGCCTTTATCCTCCACATTTTACGTTTGTACACAGTGTGCATGTACGTAATATGTATTGGCTTACATCAACCTGATGTAATCGGAGTATGATACATCTTGATAATGTCTGTGAATATCTACGTGTATAGCTGGCTAACATAGGTAGCCTGGAGAATGTTGTATGTTTTCATATTGGGCATAACATATTCGTAGTTATTTTCAAGTCATCTCACGTTTTCCTATTGGTTAGGCATGCATTCTTTCCAAATAACAGGTATATATATACTTGAGAGAGAGAGAGAGAGAGAGAGAGAGAGAGAGAGAGAGAGAGAGAGAGAGAGAGAGACATGGTGTTTAGACAATGCTCTTTGTGTCTTTGTTAACGGGCTTTATTGGGAATAGTTTCTGATTGTTTTTTATTTAAATACAAAACATTGTTTTTAGCCTTACTATTATTTTTTGTTTCACGCAAATCTATTGTATTATGATAGTGTGTTTTATCTGACCCTGTTGTGCATACTGTCACTTATTTTTTCTAAATAATGCTACGGTGTTTAGTAGTTTTGATTGCAAATTCTATCGTCGATCTTACGTTTTGTAAGTTCTGTTAGCAGTCGGATGTGAACTGCCCTCGCAATTGAATGTAAACACGGTAGGCAGCAGGTTTGATCAAATAAAGTAAACCTCTTGCCCCCCCCCCTCCCCCCCCCCTCCACACTAATTTTCCCCTCTCCTTAAAGCGTACCCTGTCCATTAAATCTCGTTCTGTTCATAGGGAAAGGGCCATGTATTTAGGTATTCACTTATCAACGGAATATTTTTGGAAGATATTTACTTGCTATCTAGCGCTGAAATTCATTTAAAATACAAGGAATTATATGACCATAAACATAGGATAAATGCTTTTAGTTAAAAAGAAAAAACCTGGATAACTTGAAATCTTCCTGGATTTTTTTTTTTATGGATTTCATTCATAAAAATACTCGTGAAAATATTTTTTGTTTTTTGTGTACATAGAATACTCGAAGCTGCTACAAGGAAATTACTTGCTTATAGTTACAGAGAAGTTAATAAAACGACTGCTAGAAAATTCATAGAACCAGGTTTTAGGAAAAATTTTACGCCAATGTTAAGCTCAAAGCTTTGCAACTAATCTTGGCCTGTAATGACAACTAAGTTCAGTGGAAAAAAGGGAAAATAAAAAAAGAAAAGAAAAAAAGACGTTTGATATAGTTTGATAACAAAATAGTAACCTAAATCTGTTGAAAGTTTATTCTTTTATTTCAAAGGAAAAAAAAAATAAGCAAACAGACCATAGACACGGAACTTAGGTCAAAGAAAGGATATTATGATCAGGTTTACATATGTAAACTTAATCATAATTTAGTCATAATTCTGACCATCCTTTACATTCAGATCTTCCTGGACAGTTCTATCCTGCTCGTTATACTAACCATGCAATTAATTCTAATAGTCAGGCCTTCATCATGAGGCTCAATACCACACAGTATTCTAGAAGTTTTATTCCAGTTGTGACCAAGTTTCGGAATGATCTTCCTAATCGGGTAGTTGAATCAGTAGAACTTCAAAAGTTCAAAGTTTCAGCAAATGTTGAACAGGCTGACCTAAGTCTTTTTATAGTTACATATGAATTATCTATTTTAATGTTGATAATGTTTTTTAAATATTTTATTTAAATTTTTCATTACTTCTTATATAGTCTATTTCCGTGTTTCCTTTTCTCACTGGGCTATTTTTTACTGTTGGAGCTCTTGGGCTTATAGCATCTTGCTTTTCCAACTAAGGTTGTAGCTTGGCTAGTAATAATGATAATAGCATGTTCTGTATTGTGTTCATTTACGGTGTTTGCAATATAGATTCTTGATTTGAGTCATGAATCGTTGGTATAGTTTACTTTTTTAGATAAAATCATTGTTATTATACTGAGAGAGAGAGAGAGAGAGAGAGAGAGAGAGAGAGAGAGAGAGAGAGAGAGAGAGAGAGAGAGAGAGAGAGAGAGAGATGGTCGACGACCCCCTTCAAAAAAATAAAGCGAGAAGGTAAAAGAATCAACAGGTCGATTAGGGGGAATGTAACAGAGTTAGAGGCTTGGAATTTGCATAGTGTATTTTGCATATTGTGTTCTCTTTGTATTATTTTATTCTGTTCTTTGTCTGGGAGGCGTTATGACATTTTCGTAATCGAACTCATTATTGAGTCTACGTATTTTTCGTGCTGTTCCTGTCTCTATATAATGGCATTTAGTTATTTCATTATCTTTCATCTCCCGTTATATTTTTTTTTTTATTTTTGTAAATTTATATTGGCCTTTCTATATTTCAAGGTAATTTGAAAATTACTCGTTACAATCTAGTGAAAACTAATTTCTTTTTTTTATTACTAAATTTAAATTGTATGTTTTTTTATTTATATGCATATTCTTATCATCCATATGTTATGAAGTGACGAGTTAAACTTTACAGGTGCATATAAAATTTGCAGAGGAGAGTTAAATATCCCCCTGCTATTATTCTTGTCCCTAGAAGATGCCCATATCCATATAAGTGACCCGTAGTTCTTCTTCATAGGGGTTGTAGGCCGCGTTTTAAAAGAATTTTATAAAGCATAAGCGGGTTTGAACTTGAAGGAATGAAGTAGAAGTCTTCTAGGGGGAAAAAAATAAGCGCAACTGACGGTAATAGGAGAGTTCGGATTGGAGTTCAGGAGGAGAAAGATACAAGTTTGTGCGTTTAAATCAGTATTCCTAAGCTTATGCCAGATGCAAGAGAATGATGAAGTTTATGTAAGTACAGTAGGGTTGACAGCAGTTTGTGGACAAGAAGCTGCGGATATTGCGATGAATTTTAAACGTTTATGGTCGTAACAGTTTCAAACGAATCCATCCTCTAGTGCGAATTTCCTCTTTTATCAATTATTTTTATAATCAGTGAGTGGAGATATTTTTTCATAAAATTATTGATAACAGATATAAACATACTATAGTGCGCTTATATTAAATAAATTTTTATTTAATGATGCAATAACACAAAGCTTCACTTCTGTGGTTACCAAAGCTGAACTGTGCATTCACGCCTGATTGGAATAAAAATTGAACGTTTGCAGAACCATCTCATGCAGTAAAAGCGATTCTTGTATGAATCTACAGTAACATTTCTGCAATTAATTTCTCCCCCAATCTCCCTTCTAACGTGAACCTTCATGCCGTTATATTTCTTACTTCAAAGAGAATTTTAAAAGAGATTTATAGAGCCAGCAAGAGAACTGGTGTAAGCAAGTGTGTCCAAGTTCCCTACTTAATGTGACCTACAATGTTAGTCTGTATAAATTTTCATGTGAAACTTACTGCATGTATCTTTACTCAAGCAAAACCTGAGTTCTGGCAAGCCTACATAGGATGCCAACAACTTCATGGAGCCAAGGTTTCCCCATTTCCCATTTCCATCCTGTTATGCCGTAGTTTTTTAAGCGTTTCCTCTGCTAACATATGAGAGAAAGACCTTGGACAAACAAATCCCTTTACACTTATTTCACCATCTACCATAGACCCTGTGTAATATGAGACTGTATATATGTGTGTGTGTGTATATATATATATATATATATATATATATATATATATATATATCCGAGTGTGAACTATCGTTGGGACCTATAACTTAAGTGTTATTTATGATAAAGTCCACTTATTCCTACCCAGGTTATGACCCAAGGAGGAATCTGTTACATTTTAGATAAGGTACATCAAAGTACAAATACGCAGCAGTACTTTGAAAATAGTCGCTATGTTAAGTAAATGGCAAATATTTTGTCAGTTTGTATTTTTGTTTGTTAACAACATTACGTATAAAACTAGCGAACCAATTCCAACGAATCTTGCTGGGCATTTTTGGTATGACCCAAGGACAAATCTATTAAATTTTGAAGAAAACATTTCGAATCACAAGTGCGCAGGTGAGTTAAGAGCTAAATGAGAGTGCTGGTCGTGGCAAATGCAAGCGCTCTACTGAGTGCCCCTCCAGTTATTTGTAATCCTTTTGATGAAATGATGCAATGATCTACGGAAAGAGCATGAGTGGAGATGCAAAGCTATGAGATGGGAAAATAGGCTATGAATGAAATGGATGGAATTTGAAGTTGATACAGTATACACTTGGTGTGTTGAAGTGAAGCTGCAGAAAAGAAAAAATTGAAAGTGATTGTGATCAAAACCAAGGCTATGAATGCAGATGAAAATCAATAAGGTTGAGTGCTGAAGAATTTTGTTATAGATGTTTAAGCGTCAATGTGATTGATGGTAGCAAGATGAGCGAGGAGATCTTTCGCAAAATATTTCAAAGTAGTAAAAAGATAATTCTATGTTGGCTAAAGGAAAGATAACTAATGATGGTAAATTGTGAATGGATTAAGATATAACCGAAGGCAATTTGCTCATGGAAAAAATGTATGATTCAAGAATGTTGGGTGGAAAACTTAAAAAAATATTAAAGTCACTGAGAGCGAAACCTATACACAGTATACAGACACATGCATACGCACACACACACACACACACATATATATATATATATATATATATATATATATATATATATATATATATATATATATATATATATATATATATATATATATGTATATGTGTGTGCGTGCGTGCGCGAGCGCGCGATTTTGCTACAGGAAGGAGAAAAGAATGAGCCATGGTTGTGGAAAAAAAATCGTTGATGTATATATGTATTATATATATATATATATATATATATATATATATATATATATATATATATATATATATATATATATATATATATATGTGTGTGTGTGTGTATATGTGTGTGTATATATATATATATATATATATATATATATATATATATATATATATATATATATATATATATATATATATATATATATATATATATAGTTGAATAAGTAAAAACAGGTGAATAATTTGGACATGATATTAAATGGATAAATTGCAAGACAAGAGAAAAATAATTTTGGTAAAAAATATAGTTGAATTCTCTAACTAGATACTTTGAAATTGACGAAGTAATTATAATTATTCACCTATTATATAGGGAATAACATAATTTTCACGATCTGGCGGAAAGATTGGTACAGGTAAAAAGATGTATTAGTGTGTTTTGATATGGTGTAATTCTATGGAGAGAATTAAGCACCATATATTGGTGAAAAGTTTGTTCTAATCCAGAAGTTTTTGAGAGGATGTAGTAGAGCCTAGTTGGATGGGGTGGATGGTTTGTTAGGAAGCCTATAGATTCCAGGTAGCCCGAGAATATAAGAAATAGGAACACGTTTGCAACATGCCTGAGGGTTTGTATGTATATCTGAATATCCATCAGGTTATATGCAAACTGTCTGCTCTTGTGAAAGGTTTTTCCCTCACTTGTTTAAGCAATTTAGGAGTGACTGTGAACTTTTTTTTTTTTTTTTTTTTGTGGGGGGTAACGTGTTTTTTTTCTTTTTTTTTTTTTTTTTTTGGGGGGGGGGGGTAACCGGTGCTTCAGGATCCACCATTTTTCAAGTACACACTAACTGGTGCAATGTAAATAACGGAACAAAGGCGTTTAAAGGAAAATTTTATATTTCGTCTCGCTTTCAGCGTTTATTTCATGCTAGGCAAGTTCCAAGTTCGACGACAAATATTTCAAATTTAGTTAATCATCTCAGTAACTTCAAATATCGAAATTTATAAAACATATCATGTAGAATATTGAGTTTCAATTTCTCTCTAGAGCTATATAGAACTCTATTCAGCTTTAGCTTTTCTGCCCACTGAAATTCATAGAGGAAAGATTCAGATTCATGCCAGTGAATTTGATTTTCGTAAGTCGTTATATAACTCCTACGCATTTCATTAGCATGGTCTGTGATCTTGTAATATATTTAGAATCCAATTTATTCTCAGTAAATTTTTTTATTCTTTTCCAAATTGACCTTCTCTATTTGTATTCATTGTTTGACGCAATCAAAGGCCCTTTTATGAAGTGTTGGAAACACTTGACAATTTTAAAAAAGGAATATGAAATACTGTTGTTTATTCATACAACCATTCTATTTGCAATTGATACTTCAGCAAGACCTGAGTTTCTCTTATTCGTTAAGGAGCATCAGTTCCTCGCAGGTGAATTACCCCCACGATGGTTTGAAGGGTGTCAAAATGCTCCATCGGAACATGAAATATGACTTGCATGTGTGCGGATGATGAGTAGGAAAAGCGGGAGCAAGAGCATGAATGAAAGCAGGAGCAGCAGTGGCGGTAGCGGCAAAGCAGGTTCTGCAAGCAGCGTAGCGTCATGATATCAGTAGTTAAATCCAAAATCTTCACTAAATGAGAAGACTGATGCTTGTTTGCTCTTGGTTGTAATTAGAGGATTTTACGTGTGCAAGGAGTGCCGGAAAGAAGGATAGGGAGAGGGATCACTTTGAAGAACTAGATGGAAGAAATAAGTCGATGATGATGTGGAAATAAAAAAAAAAAAGTACTGAATGAGAATGGATGAAGAGAAGGGCATGTTTATCTAAGAAGATATGATACTCTGTAAATACTACTGTAACTGTGTTAAAATTAATTAGTAGCCATTTTAAATGATATTTAATGGAGAAATTTATGTATTAATGATTCTGAAATAAAAATGTTCGTTATATAATTCTGAATGTATTTTTGGCATGTCCTTTTTATTTTAGTTTCCTGAAGTTATTCCATTTGAAATATCTGTCTTAGTTTTCTTTAAAATTTTATATTTATTTTTTTCAAGTAAACGAAGAATGTATGTAAAATATACCTTGTAACTTCAATTGGATAATTTAAAAGAATAAGGAACAATGTTCTGCTGAGTCTTTCGAAGTTAGTCATGCCGAACAGAACTGATTTATTGCTGCGGGATCTAAAATAGCTTTAGCATCAGGATTGTTTTTACTAATTACTCGAGCTCTTGGCTTTTAGGGATTATGGTGATATGTCACATCAGTGGACATGCATAAATAATCCACCCATGCAAATTACTGGGTGTTAATTTTGCTCTTATAAATATCGGGTACGTCCCCAACACTGAATTATTATTCTCTCTCTCTCTCTCTCTCTCTCTCTCTCTCTCTCTCTCTCTCTCTCTCTCTCTCTCTCTCTCTCTCTCTCTCTCTCTCGTTGAATGATGGGTAATGTTATTACTTTTCAGCAAAGATAATTTTGTTGTGGAAAGATTAAAAAACTTATCATAAAAAAAGAAATAACAAAAACTCGCACATTAACATTTTGACATTGGAAATCTGGCATTAGACAATGATTAAATTAGTTCAATGATTTTGATTGTCTATTCCCTAATAATCAGTGAGGATTTTACTGGAGATCTGTTAAGAGGCCATCGTTGACCAGTTTATTTCGGTGTACTGTGATGACAAAGAAAAGATTTACGGTGTTATGCATCCATTACATTGTGTGTGGGTGTGTGTGTGTGTGTGTGAACAACAATAGTATTTAATCAACTTTGTTCTCGAGTATTCCAGCAGTCTTTTAGCTCTACAGAATATCTGCTTGTAAAGGTAGCTTTATTCATAGGTCAAGTTCCATAGCTTCTTGTGTTAGCTCCACATTTTTTAACCGGTCACCATAGTTAAAGCAACTGCACACGGTCCTTAATAATTTTTTTTTTATTAAATTATAATTCCTTGCTTATGGTGTTTATATATATATATATATATATATATATATATATATATATATATATATATATATATATATATATATGTATGTATTATATGTATGTATACAGTATACAATTTGTTGTGAAGACCCTGTTGTTTATATGATTCCCCTCCCCCTTATTTGTTTTATTGTGTTAATTATAAGTTAATGATATCAAATTCCCAATTAAACTTTGTAATTAATCGTGTTTTTTTTTTCGTTTCAGGTATGTCAATCATGAGTTGTACCATCGATCGTAAGTACATGATCTATATTTAAATACGTAAGAATTATATAATTGAAAAGTTATTAATGATAATTATTTTTGGCTATATTGTTGATATACAGTCATTAAAAAATGCCTTATATAAAGTGCCACATGCTCGTTTATATGACGCTGATACCTCTGTGTTGAAGATAATTGGTAAGTTTTGAGCTGTAAGATTTAACAAAATGGGTGACAGTTGACTACTAAGCCTGTTATGGATACTTAGGCTTATGGTAGTCATGTATATTGGGATTTACTGTAAATGAGTTAAGTTAGATGTGTTATTTGTTTTAAAATGTTATTTAGAAAGGTTTTTATTTTGTATCAGTGAATTCTATTCCTTTGTGATATTTTCTAGTTAGGATTTTAAGTATTCCAATGTGCAGATTCTAGTAGTAAAAGACCTTAGTGTTATTATTTACATTTCAGTTTTGTTTCATCATTTCTATGTGCAGATTCTATTTGTGAAAAAGCTTTGTGTTTGTTTCATCATTAGACATATATAAATACAAGGATTTTTTCTTTTTAGATATTTTGAATATCCACAAAGAACGTTTTCTTGCTCACTCGAGGATTATATACTGTTCATTTATAGGATTGTTCCTTATTGTTTGCCTCTTTAAAATTGTAGTTAAGCCTTTTCGTCTTCTTAGTATGTTAAAAATGATATGTCAAATGGAACATTTTAACAATGTCATAAAAGAATGGTCAAATCATTTTTAATTGGTATAGAGTAGTTTGTAATGGATTTTGTTCATTTAATTTAGATAATGTGGATACCTGGCCAGACTGGCGCGTTCGGATTTCATTAGTTTGCAAATTGTAATCTTAATCGCATGATTACAACTTAAAACTGATGTATCTTTCAGGTAAAATGTAAGTCCCGGAGTGTTCTGTTTTGTGACTTTCTTTCCCCTTACTGTCAGGCTCTGAAAATCTTTTAAGATTTTCGTGTATTCACAATTCCTATAAATCTGTCTCTTTCAAGGGTGAATTAAGATAGAATTTTATATTACTATTTGATTAGATAAAATGGAAATTGACAAATTGAAAGATGCTGGGATGTTAGCGAAAGACGTTCATCCCTTACCATCTTCGGAGGAAAGTGTTCAAGTGTATTAAGGGGATTTTATTCAGCTTTAGTTATTATTATAATTCTTGTAATGGAACTTTGCTGACTAGGATAAACTTTAAGTTAGGAATGAAGATTGTGCTGTTGCTACGTTT
>NC_090765.1:24561014-24563514 GCF_036898095.1 Palaemon carinicauda | reverse complement strand
AGTTGATTATGTAGCACTGTCTTTAATTTGCGTAAGCCCTTAAATTATAGCAAAAAGCTAACTAGGATAAATAAAAGAATATTTACTCGGACAAGAGCACGAATTGAGAAAAATTTTATATTTCTTTTTATTTTAGTGTATAGGTCTGGGAAACTAATATTAGTCTTAGCGACCGTTCCTTGAACAAACTCTATGAGCATAATATTTATTTGCAAGGAAGTTCTGTATCTAATGGTTTCACTATATTAAGATATGGAATTACAAAAACAAATATTTATATTCAAAACAATTTTAACTTTCCTGAAAATATATGTACCATATCCTTTTTGCTTAACAAGAATATAGTAACATTAATTTGTAAAACAAAATTTGAGATGCCGTTGATGTGTAGTATTAGATTTTTTTTTTTTACACCACTTATGTGTTTTATAGTTTTAAGTGTGAGATTTCACTCTATCATATTTAGAGAAAACTAAAATACATGTAATAAAACTCTCCTGCATAAAATGGCAGCGGCATCCTTCTAAAGGTTGGTCCTCTTTACTTTTCATGGAAGAAAGGAGTTTGTTTCTGTCGGGAAAGGTCCTTTTGTATTAAGGGTAAACGGATGAGGCTGAGTTGTTGAGTTTGCTACGGTGATGGAAAGATATTGGGAAGGACATTAATGAGACACGAGAGAGAGAGAGAGAGAGAGAGAGAGAGAGAGAGAGAGAGAGAGAGAGAGAGAGAGAGAGAGAGAGAGAGAGAATCCATCTAAACTGTAAAGATAACAGTTAATTAGAACAACGAGAGAGAGAGAGAGAGAGAGAGAGAGAGAGAGAGAGAGAGAGAGAGAGAGGAGAGAGAGTCCATCTAAACTGTAAGTTAACAGTTTTATTAAAACAAGAGAGAGAGAGAGAGAGAGAGAGAGAGAGAGAGAGAGAGAGAGAGAGAGAGAGAGAGAGAGAGAGAGAGAGAAATGATGGAATATTAGTGACAACCTATTGAAGATTGCTAAAAAGGAATAGAGAGAGAGAGAGAGAGAGAGAGAGAGAGAGAGAGAGAGAGAGAGAGAGAGAGAGAGAGAGAGAGAGAGAGAGAGAACACGTTAGGCAGACAGGAGGGGTTTGTGATTAGGTGTTTTGGGGGTTGAATGATGCTCTCCTGACACTCAATTAACTCCCGTCGACAAGGAAAAAAAATCTAGCTGGAACAAGAGGTTGGAGAGGTAGTGGGTGAGGGGGGGGGGGGGCACAAGGGGTAACTGTTTTAATTTCCTGGTTGTATTTAGCTAGGGTGGGGCAGCGAGGTTAATATCCTAAGAAATTAATCTCTTTGCTCGTCGTTATACGTACCGGAGGTTTGTGTATCTTCATTAAAAGAGAAGCTGCTTATTTTTATGGTGGGGATGTTGAGCTTTCCAAGTATTTTGCAGGGATCGTAGGGTTTTACCGATGGCGAAGTTTTCGGAAGTCAAGTATGCTATTTCATTCTTAACTTAATTCATTTAGTATATTACGTTCTTGATTAGAGATTTCATTGGTTTCTCTTTATTCAAGGTTTGATGTATTCAGTAATGATAATGACATGCCATTAATTGTATTACCAATGCAGCAACTTGGAATTATTTTCTCATGTTTTCGTCCCGATTTATTTTATAAGTTGCTGATTTACTTCATATACATATTTAGTTATCTACACGAATTTTCAATTAACGCGTACATTATAGATGATGCTTTATTTTAAATGTTTTGATTTTAGTTCTTTCATTTTAATAATTGTTTTATATTTTTTCTCAGTTAAAATATTTTTTTCTCTTGTACATCAGGTTTTTATCACAAATATCTAATTGACTTTTATTTGAATGTTTATGTTCTTGAATGGCTAAAAAGAAGCATGTAGGCTTACGTTGGGGAAAAAAATTATTATTTCACTGCACTGCCCTCCATCGTGATGACCAAACCATATAGTGAAAGAGGGAGAGACGTATATTCAGGGTACGGAAAGAGAGATTCCAGAGCTTGACACCTATTTTGATTCTAAGGAAAAAATGTGATCTACAGGAATGTATATCTTTTATGTAACATTAGTAATCTTAAAATAAGCAAAGTGAATTTAAATTAAGACCACCAAATTTTTTGGGCTCGTCGAATTTCTATTATTCAAAAGTAAAAGGGTAAAATAGCTGTACTTCAGCAGGGGTGACACTTACCAGAAAAGGCTCTTTAATTATAGTGTCACTGCTAAGTACCCATAAGCATAGTGTCACTACTAAGTATATCTATATCTAAGTATAGCATCACTGCTAAGTACCTTTTGAGCATAGTGTCACTGCTAAGTACATTTTGAGCATAGTGTCACTGCTAAGTACCTATAAACATAGCATCACTACTAAGTATCTATAACCACAGTGTCACTACTAAATACCTATAAGCATAGTGTCACTACTAAGTACCTATAAGCATAGTGTCACTACTAAGTACCTATAAGCATAGTGTCACTACTAAGTACATATACGCAT
>NC_090765.1:24538514-24543514 GCF_036898095.1 Palaemon carinicauda | reverse complement strand
CCTCCCACAAACACGCCCGTAATACCCGCCCACACGGTCACCTCTCCTTACCCTCATGACATTCACACTCACCCCTGTGACCTGAAATACCCGAGACTTGACTCCTAACCTGTGACCAGTCCTCGAGGAGCCCTGACGATGTGAGGATCAAGAGTGCCAAGTTCCTCCTGGCACCCACTAATTCCTCTTGTTTTGGCGAGTGATAAAAAAACCGCCCTTGAAAAAGATACTTGTTATTGCATCCCGGAGCGTCTGACTTTGCACAGGCCTTTGTAAGGACTGTCTTTTTAGAGACCCTGACAGGAGAATGGTGTTAATGGAAGACTCGGGAAACGAGAAATGGAGATGACGAGCGGGGAGGGTCTAGTGGATACGAAGGTCAACGGATGTTCCTTAAAGAATAGAATGAACTGGAATAAAACTTGGGAATAATTGTACAGTCTGGACTGTCGTGGGCAGAATAATAGACTGACGTCTCGTGGGTTGGCATTTCTAATCATCGGTGGGCGAAAAACGAGTGCTTGATCATCCGATCGTTGGATGGATTTTTAAATTGGCTAAAAATGTAGCTTTCTCAAAGGATTCTTTTTCATAGAATTTAATGAACTGATAAGCTAGAAGTAATTTCCTGGAATCTCCGTGTTTAAGGGAAAAGTAAAAGCTTTCGTTTAAAACTTGATATGTATTTAAAGCTTTTATGTGCCTGCAGTTTTGCTTGCAGCTGAAGCAGGTGATTTTAGTGCGTGTTAGTGGTATCTGTTTAATCGATAGTGTTTAGAAAAAAAGGATAAAAATATAAGAATTATTTTCCCATACAGAAAATCTCTAGTTTTTCAACTTAATCTGAAATACATTACGTATGTGTAGCAGTTATTAGTCATTTGTTCTGACAAATTGAAAGTTTTTGCTAGTGTATTTAGCGTGGTCGTACATCGCATTCAGTGATATTTTACGGTCGTTCCTGAAAACAGATTCGAAGATTTGCTTTGGTGTTTTAATTGGTGTTGGTGTTATTTTAGCCACGTATTGAAATAAACAAAAAATCCATTATATATCCTCACTCCCAGGTAGGCAAAAGTCATTGTTTTTTATCGTCAGATAGCTTGAAGAAACAGCTTCTTCATATAATTTTCTTACGAACAGTGTTTATCAAACATTAATAATGCTGGAAAGAAAAAACTGTAATTTACTGAATTCCATGTTTTGTTACGTGAAGAACATTGCATTGTGGACTTTAATTTCCGCAGACCTTGTCATGAGTATGCATTGTCAAGTTACGCACACAGATGTGCGAGTACTATTGTGTTATTGGTTTATGTTTGTTGAATCCATTATTATAGAATACTACACGAACAAAAACTAGAAGTTGGAATTATTGTTTTTTTTTTTATATATTCTATATACCATTTTTTTTCATAATCTGTCACTATGATAAAAAAAAATTTTGAAAACTTTTGAGAGAGAGAGAGAGAGAGAGAGAGAGAGAGAGAGAGAGAGGAGAGAGAGAGAGAGAGAGAGAGAGAGAGAGAGAGAGAGAGAGAGAGATCTGTTCTGAAATATGTTCACAGGAATACGATGCCATATTTTTCCATTCACTGAGAAATAACCACATCGCGAGCATAAGAGATGATAGATGTATATTGTATTTTACACCATGTGGCATCAGCGATCGAGTAAACGCATTACGTTATAAGAATATCACAATCGATGGGCCGCTTTGTATGCAATACTTCAGGAGATGGGACTACGCGAAGATTTATATTTGATCGAACATATTTTCCATTGTGTGTGATGGAATTGACTGATAAGGGAATGATATTGAAAATAACGTACAGCAGTGGTTTAGCGAACGAGTGTGGGGATTTGTCAAAAGACAAGGAAAATAAGTCAGTGTGATTTTTATGAATGTATTAATCCTCGGCTTATCTTTCATTGTTGGGTTTGTAAATATATTTTATTTGGCGTTTATTTGTTATAAATTTACCGTATAGAGTTTATTAGTATATTTTAATAAATTGTAGTGTTTATTTAAAGATTAGTAGAATTGAACCAATATCAAAAGTAATAGGAACAAGTCTCGTATGATCATCAGTAAAACGGGATTGGTGAATTGATGGTTTCTTTGTATATTCATACTATTTTTTTCAGTCGAATTATAATAGAAGGTGATTAGTAGATGTTAATTATTTATTGGTTTTTAAGGAGAAAATACCATTAATTGCTCTCCATAAAGATTTAAGTTTCTGTTTTGTTTGATAATTATTACGAATGTTTTAGTCATTCATTACGTAGGAAGAAAAGTGTTTACCTTTGTTTAAGCTTGTGTTTATTTTAACTTGCCAGTATTGATAATGTATTTATTCATTGCAGCATCCTTTTATTTTTCTAAGCAATGATAAAGGCGAGGGATTGTTGGAGCTTTTTTGATATTGGTTTCGCTCTTGATCTTTGTATAATTTTCATGTTATAAATATCTGAATTTATCGCAGTTGTGTTAATATTGTTATAGTATTTTGCTTGTTAGCGTTAAGCACAAGAGTTTTGCTTCTCATCCACTGATTTTGGTTGAAATCTGAAGAAAACATTTGTTGACAAATTTGTAGCCTTATTTTCTATAAAAAGTGTCATTACTAAAGTGTTTTGTTGAATAGAAAGAATATTGTCTTCTGTTTTGTACGAGTGGGCATTTTATATCAGGCCATTTAAGTGATATGATTGGTGAAAATATATGATCGAAATAGTTTATATTCTAGTAGTTTTGGTTTCATCTCACCAGGATCTGAAATAATTGGTCACATAATATTTTTCTGAATTTTTAGTTCACAAGATCCTCGCAAAGATAATAGAACGGGATTTTTTTATGGTGTAATAATTCTTTTTAAATCTTTCTTATTCTAAATGTCACTTTTGATTATATGTTCTCTTCAAACAGAAAAGAGTCATCGTTTTCTCTAATTCTTAAACGTGTTTACTGACATTTCTAAAATACTCTACCCTGCTGACATTCTGCAGGTTTTGTAAAATGCCAAAAATGTCTCCTATGGAATATTCAAATTGCTTTAAAAGTTTTTCATCTGCACTTCATACACAAGAGGATTTTCACGTTGCTTGTGCGGTATCAGAAGTCGTATCACTGTCACTTGACAATAATTTAAATGTAGTTATGCATTACAGATATTAAAAGAAGCTTGTTCTCTATATTTAGCTTAGAGTGGTTTCGAATTTGGATAATAAGTAATTACGAAAACAAAAGAACGATCTAGAGTTGTTTTTATGTTTGATGCTTTTTATTTCCTACTTTATATTTCCTGCCATTCTTTGGAATGCTATCTCTGATTCCCCTTTCCTGTACACATAATCCTTCATCATTCACCTATCTTCCCCCTCCTATCAAACACCCGGGGGCCTCCCCTGACTTTTATTTTTCCTGTCTCTTATTGAACTTTGTATTAAAGATATAGGCAAAATCTCCCAGTCATAGAGGTCATTTATAGTTATACGAATAAGTGTGAGGAAAATATTATAAAACGAAAAATCCCGTCAATGAAAAAAATAAAATGTTCTGCAATATTGCAACACCGTGATGTCTCTCAGATATGTAAGACATCCGCTCTCGAGTGATATGCTTATGTAATTTTTCATCGAGGTGTCCTTAATATACCTGTTTGTCACTTAGAATCAGGATGGTCGTGTAGTCACTCGACACATTTTCAAATTTCTTTTCTCGGAACTGCACGAATTTTTCCTATTTTTGGGAGAATTTCAAGCAAATCTAAAAGGTTTGCCTTAACGATTTTTTATACCTTATTGATTTCATGACAAGGCTTATGGAATGTTACTTATTTAGTGGATAATTTTGGTATATTGGTGCATATGCCTTCTAGGTCTCTTCGTAGAACAGGTATTTAGAAATGCAGTTTAATACCGCATAGGATTATCTGAATTGTTATTGTTAAATCATTCTAATTAAATTCAACCATATCTTATACACGCCAAGTAATTTAGCTACTCTGCCGCATGAATAATTTGGCATTTAATGTTCTGCCAGATAACGAGCATGGTACTGTTATTATGTCCTGTAAGTTTATGTTAATTTTGCAATTTTTTAGAGCAATTTGGAATTTTTATAGAATATTGCTCAAGATCTAGATAAATGGCCATTTCCCTTTTTGTTTCAAGCAATGTATTTATTTTGAGGGATAAAATCTCTCGAGGTAAATTTCTAAATTAAACTTATTTCCCATATCCTTTATAAGTTTGTTAGATATCCTATTTCCCAGTCATATATAATAGAAATGATAGTATTTGATATTCAGTAGAACCGATTCAACAATTAGAATGAAAATTTATTGAAAGCACGTACCGCCCATTCGCTTACGAAATTACCTTTTTTTTTTTTTTTTTTTTTTTTTTTTTTTATGTACTGATTTTTTCGATTATTTATACCTAATCTTATTTAAGTTCTCATCTTTTATCAGGTGAATTTCAAGTAATTTCTATTTCTACATATCTCGGGCAATATAAGCCTTGATATATGTCACACGTGTTCGTTAATTGATCTTCATATAGAGATACAGGGTGAACGAGGTTGTCAATTGCCTTATGGAATATATTTTTTTCTGTTTAATTACTTGGATGCTTTGGAAATTAATTGCATAGTTTATTCATCGTCCGGGGAATTTGGTTGTTTGAAATTTTAAAGATTTTCTGTTGGCTTTATGTAAATACTGATGTGTTTTTAATTCCAGTAAACTTAAATACCACACAAGTCACGAGTTGAGTTGTTTATGAGGAATATACATTTTCATGTAGCTATCATTATTCTACCTAATAATATGATTAAACACAAAAGAAAAAGGAAAATTTTATTTTTCTCAGGTTTCTTTACAGTTAACTCCGTAACATTTTTTATTTTTTTTTTATCACAGAATCTTTTCAGTATTATATTTTTCGGCAGTTTGTTTATGGATTTTGTAATTTTACACTTGGTGTTCTAAATT
>NC_090765.1:24535424-24538014 GCF_036898095.1 Palaemon carinicauda | reverse complement strand
CTCTCCTGACACTCAATTAACTCCCGTCGACAAGGAAAAAAAAATCTAGCTGGAACAAGAGGTTGGAGAGGTGGTGGTTGAGGGGGGGGGGGCACAAGGGGTAACTGTTTTAATTTCCTGGTTGTATTTAGCTAGGGTGGGGCAGCAAGGTTAATATCCTAAGAAATTAATCTCTTTGCTCGTCGTTATACGTACCGGAGGTTTGTGTATCTTCATTAAAAGAGAAGCTGCTTATTTTTATGGTGGGGATGTTGAGCTTTCCAAGTATTTTGCAGGGGTCGTCGGGTTATACCGATGGCGAAGTTTTCGAAAGTCAAGTATGCTATCTCATTCTTAACTTAATTCATTTAGTATATTGTGTTCTTGATTAGAGATTTCATTGGTTTCTCTTTATTCAAGGTTTGATGTATTCAGTAATGATAATGACATGCCATTAATTGTATTAACAATGCAGCAACTTGGAATTATTTTCTCAGGTTATCGCCCCGATTTATTTTATAGGTTGCTGATTTACTTCATATACATATTTAGTTATCTACACGAATTTTCAATTAACGCGTACATTATAGATGATGCTTTATTTTAAATGTTTTGATTTTATTTCTTTCATTTTAATAATTGTTTTATATTTTTTCTCAGTTAAAATATTTTTTTCTCTTGTACATCAGGTTTTTATCACAAATATCTAATTGACTTTTATTTGAATGTTTATGTACTTGAATGGCTAGAAAGAAGCATGTAGGCTTACGTTGGGGAAAAAATTATTATTTCACTGCACTGCCCTCCATCGTGATGACCAAACCATATAGTGAAAGAGGGAGAGACGTATATTCAGGGTACGGAAAGAGAGATTCCAGAGCTTGACACCTATTTTGATTCTAAGGAAAAAATGTGATCTACAGGAATGTATATCTTTTATGTAACATTAGTAATCTTAAAATAAGCAAAGTGAATTTAAATTAAGACCACCAAATTTTTTTGGGCTTGTCGAATATCTATTATTCAAAAGTAAAAGGGTAAAATAGCTGTACTTCAGCAGGGGTGACTCTTACCAGAAAAGGCTCTTTATTTATAGTATCACTGCTAAGTACCTATAAGCATAGTGTCACTACTAAGTATATCTATATCTAAGTATAGCATCACTGCTAAGTACCTTTTGAGGATAGTGTCACTGCTAAGTACCTATAAACATAGCATCACTACTAAGTATCTATAACCACAGTGTCACTACTAAGTACCTATAAGCATAGTGTCACTACTAAGTACCTATTAGCATAGTGTCACTACTAAGTACATATACTCATAGTGTCACTGCTAAGTACTTATAATCATAGCATCACTACTAAGTACCTATAAGTATAGTGTCATTACTAAGTACCTATAAGCATAGTGTCACTACTAAGTACATATACGCATAGTGTCACTGCTAAATACCTATAAGCTTAGTGTCACTACTAAGTACATATAAGCATACTGTAACTACTAAGTACCTATAATCATAGCATCACTACTAAGTACCTATAAGCATAGTGTCACTTCTAAGTACATATACGCATAGTGTTACTGCTAAGTACCTATAAGCATAGTGTCACTACTAAGTAAATATAAGCATACTGTAACTACTAAGTACCTATAATCATAGCATCAATACTAAGTACATATACGCATGTGTCACTGCTAAGTACCTATAAGCATAGCATATCTGCTAAGTACCTATAAGCATAGCATCACTACTAAATACCTATAAGCATAGTGTCACTACTAAGTACATATGCGCATGGTGTCACTGTCAAGTACCTATAAGCATTGTGTCACTACCAAGTACATATACGCATAGTGTCACTGCCAAGTACTTAAAAGCATAGTGTCACTACTAAGTACATATACGCATAGTGTCACTGCTAAGTACCTATAAGCATAGCATCACTGCTAAGTACCTATAAACAAACTTAGCATATCCTGCCTTGGTATATCTCAGATGAGTTGTAATTTCAATTTCTGACTAATTTGTGTGGTCTTACGACTGGAAACTGTTTTAAAAACGGAAAATGACCCTTGATGTGTATTCTCCTATTTAATGCTACTTCTTTATGAAACAAAACATAAGATTGACCCAGTACAGATTTTACGCATCAACAATTATGAGATAGAAATGACAGTATAAGATACTTTATACCGAGTTATCACGTATATGATCAATTCTTCATTAGGAAATGATGATTATTAAACAACTTTTTGATAATCATCATTTCCCAATGAAGAATTGATCATATACGATATCAAGTCCAAATAATATGTATAAAATATTTCATGATACAGAATTTGGATTTGCATATATATATATATATATATATATATATATATATATATATATATATATATATATATATATATATATATATATATATACACATATATATATATATATATATATATATATATATATTATATATATATATATATATATGTATATATATATACATATATATGTATACATGTATTATGTATGTATGTATGTATGTATATGTGTGATATCTTTATTCAGTTCTCATACTCTCAAACTGCTTTTAATGACACCAAATCCTTTCTG
>NC_090765.1:24497924-24527924 GCF_036898095.1 Palaemon carinicauda | reverse complement strand
AATAGAGAACAGTAATGAATGAGCGACGTCCATCAGCACCAATAGAGGAAATGGTCAGGGGCCAGTGTATATGTAGTGGACCCAGGGAATTGATCAAACACACACGGTTAATGATGCTTGTGTGGCTACACGTAATGACTGTGTGACCCATCGACCCGCTAACCATGTGTTTGCTTGTGAGTGCTTGTGGCAGCTAGGGGTGTGGGTTAAACACTCACTCACTCCATGGTCACTCAAGGGTCTTGTCTTATATTCTAATAAGTTTTTTTTTTTTTTATGGAGTCTTATCAATGTTGGATTAAGCTCACAGCAATACCACTCGAAAATGTCCTCATTAACACTTTCTTGTTTCGAACATTTCATTCGAGGTTTTTTTTTTTTTTTTTTTTTTTTTTTTTTTTTTTTTTTTTTTTTTTTTTTTTTTTTCAGTCGAAAATATTCATGTATACTCCGATAAGGCAGTTCAAGCATTTGGAATTTGCAGGCTCACTTTTGAATGTTTATAGCCATTTTTCAGGTTAATTGGGCTAAAAAATTTTTTATTCATGCCCAGTGTTATATACAAGCAAACTTTCTGTCAACTTTTCAGTTACTCCTTTCTATTTGTAATAGGCATCCAAGAACGATTGCCCGGCTCCGGTATCTATCCCTAGTTTTTTTTTTTTTTTTTTTTTTTTTTTTTTAATCACAATTCTTGCCTTGGGAGAGTTAGTTTTGGGTGCTATGTTTTGTTACATGTCTCGTCGGCAGACAGAGCGAGTAAGAGAGAATGTCTTACGAAGACGCATGTTTTCATTTCATACCAGTTTCATTTTTTCTCCTTTGATGTAGCAGCCCAGTGTGTATTATGTTTGTCTCCGGGCATTCTTCTGAGTGCTCAGTGCCTTATTTTTGTAACGAGGATGAGGTTTTGCGCTCAAGTCCGCCGTTGTTATTTTTTATTTCCTTAAATTTTTCCTTTGTTATCAGTGCATTATTCGGTTTATAATCTTCACGTAAACAGTCTCTCTCTCTCTCTCTCTCTCTCTCTCTCTCTCTCTCTCTCTCTATATATATATATATATATATATATATTTAAATTTCATACCATATTTATTCAAAAGGTTAGGTTTTCCTATCTATGCACTAAAGGACCGGAAATTTCTTACCATCCACCTCTTATAGTTCAAATGGCTGTAAGTAACGAATCTGACCCCAAAAAGTAGGCTTTAGAATAGAGATGATTCGATAAGGTATCGCTATACTCTAGCATAATGGTACCTGTGCGGTTCAGCTGATCTTTACAAAGAATAGTTGATGTTCTTCTATAAACTGATCATTTGGGGGAAAGGCATTTTCTGTTATAGTTCATTCTGCTTTGACAGTGGTGTCATTGTAATTGCCTATTGGCTTTTTGACAACTTTTATGGGATGTATTTTTATTGGAATTTAATGGCCAACCATTTTGATGTTCATTGGTCTGTAATGATTGCAGTAAAATATGAAGTACTCGTGTTCGTTGTTTATTTGTCAGATGACTTATTATTATTATTCTTTACTGTCTTTGTTGTTCGTCAGAAACTTCGTATTAATGGGAAAGTAATGACCAAAAGGAATAAAGCCATTGCTCTACCATATATATCGAGATTAACATATATTTCATTATTCAGACTAAGGTATAAAGTTCATACAATTTGTGATATATGTGTATATATTATAGAAGTATTCATATATATATATATATATATATATATATATATATATATATATATATATATATATATATGTGTGTGTGTGATGAGGATGAACAATGAACAGATAAGGAAAGATATTAATCTTTACGATTTTTTTTTCATGGAATCATTCATCCATTTTATCTTTGTATAGAATATTTTGCACCATACATCATCCCGTTGCCAGTCTCCCTACAGTAGTTGTAAAAGTTTAAAATAACCCGCAATTTATAAGCCCAGCGTTAGCGTGAATGACCGGTTCTCGAACAATGTGCGGTAAAGGTATATCATCCATTATTGGCCGTGTGTCATTCCGTGTCCCATTCGGGTGTGCGACCGTGGAAGTTCATTTTGGAGGAATATGAATATCAGCTGCATTGACGCGTGTGTTGTTATTGTCGACTTTGTGAGTCAGAGTGATGGGCGTTCTGCTTTCTCTTGATGATGCTAACCTTTAGATTTAACAGTAACATACTAATTTAAGAAGTTTTATTATATAGTCTTTTTGGTTAGCTGAGATGAGTAATTGATTATTATTATTAATAATATTCATAATGTACTTTCTGTCTTATGATCAAATGAGAAAATAGTAAAATATAACAATTGAGGATAGGAGTAAAATTGCTTAGTGGTCTTATTTTTATCCAGTAGGTAACTGGATATTTTAGGTAGTGAGTTTCTTAGTTTCACCTCCCTTGGGAAGATAATTTATTTTATAAGGTCATGCAACCTATCGTTACGAAAATAATATATCACCCTACGAGTAAATGTTATTTCTTTCCTTCTAAATATTGGTAAGGTTATTCAAGTAATGACACAGTGAACAAATAGGAATTAGCTAAACATGCAGTAAACACGTATGCATATAAAATCGTGCATGTACAAGAAAACTTTGGGGAGTTATACACAAAGTCAATTGTATTTGGCTGTCAATCCTCGAAAAATGACTTAAAGTGTAACTACGGTTTATGGCTAATATCGTGAAAAAGGGAATTTGCTGAGAATAAAAAAAAAAAACTGGAGAGATAAGAAATAGTTAGAACTGTTTTCAACAAATTATCAGTGCTCGAATGGTCTGCTAACCAATCTAAACTTTCCAGATAGTGCTTTGATCTGTCAATCAAACTTTGTTATTCATCAGTCAATGACCGATCATATTCCACGTTACCCCAATAGTCAGCATGAAGTGAAGGGGACATTTTTAGCTTCACCTTCATTAAAAGTTTTCGTTTGTCAGAGTTTGAGGAAGGCAAAGGGAAACCTTTATGTCTCGAAATTGCTATTTATGTGATAACAATGAATACTTGAGGTAGACTACATGACAGCTCTTTTGACAAACAGTGGAGAGGGGCACTAATGAATTATTTTAGTTCGTAGTAAACAACAAAATATTACTCTGATGACTGAAATATTTTTTTCAACTGGTGTTCAATGGCATATCTTTATTAGCGTTTGTAAAAACCTTAGTATTTTATTTTTAATCGAAATGTAATTTTAGCCTATAAACTTAGAACATGACAGCCCTTTTGATAAACACTGGAAAGAGACACTGTGATAAACTATTTGAGTTCGTAGTAAACAACAAAATATAACTCTGATGATTGAAATATTTTTTTCAACTGGTGTTCAATAACATATTTTAATTAGCGTTTGTAAAAATCTTAGTATTTTCTTTTTAAGCGAAATATAAATTTAGCCTATAAACTTCGCTGCCATTGCAGTGTGTTCTCAAAGCTAATAAACGATTGTATCAAATGCAGTGACCGGATATTATCAGCGTCCTCTGGAAAGGCTCAAATACCAATGTCGTACGTGGTACGATCACATTCATTCTCGTTTCTGCAAATCTGAATGGGTGCATTGTAGTACCGCGTCCCGTGACGTGAATTCGTTCGTATGCATAGCATTTGCGTATTACGTTCTGTCCACATTCCGATGTCAAGACAACGTGGTTATCAAAAGAGGTAAAAGTACTAAGGATTGTTTTGCTGAATTTAATTCATCCTAGTTTTACTCTAATGGTAGTGAGCAAATTATTTTTAACCTTTTTTGGGTACTGCCGTCAGGGCTGTGTTGTAAACTCTAGGCATTACTTAAACAGGCTTTACAGCAACCCTTTAGCCTCTTATAGATTCACTTGCTTTATATCCTACTATACCCCAGTTTTTTCTTCCTTTTTCCATCTTGTTGTACAACCCCTTTTATCATTTAGCTCTTTTTGTAACTAGATTTACAAGGGTACTGAATGGCCTCACAGGCCCCAGTGCCGCCGGGCTGTACTGTATAGTCAAAATCCAGAAATCCAAGCTAATCAAAATTAGTTTTATAAAAAAGGCGAAAATTGGTGTTCTTCTGTTAGTTTTTTGTATCCATTACTTCATATGTGATTTAATATCTATGTACCTGTAATTATGTTTCTGACGACTATGAAGTTTGAGGCAAAAGGATTCAATGTGACATTAGTTTTACTTTTAGTGCATAGCATAAATATAAAGAATATATTGCCTTCTGCCAAATTTCCTAATTCACTATATGTTTGTGTATAGCCACATGATATTGTCAAGAATAAGTTAAGGAAAGTATTACCTTTCTTAGTGTTTATACGGTGTATTTACTTTAATGTATACTGTTAGCAGCGATTTAGCAATTTATATAAGATATTTCATATGCATTCTATATGAATTTATAAATCAGACACGTGTCTATATATGTGTATATGGATATATATATATATATATATATATATATATATATATATATAGTGTATGTATATAATGCTGTGCTGCAATAAGTAAACAAATATGTCGTAACAACGAAAAATTGATTTCGAGAGAAGTTAGGAGTAGAGACAATTGTTAGAAAAATGCATGTATTTAATCTTGTGAAACAATTTTTTTTGGGGGGAATACATACGCGCACACACATACACACACACACACACACACACATATATATATATATATATATATCAATGTATGTTCCTCAGCATGATTACACAAAAAAATATTCTAATAATAATTTCCATCAATTTTCTTAAATTATCATTACAGAGATATACAGGTGATCATATAAAAGTAATCTGATCACGGCTTTTTATGAGTCATGAAAAAGTTATCTGGAGTGTAAAGTTTACCGCCCTAATAGTTATTAACCTCGTATCCCTTTCAAGTATCTTATCGGCCATTAGCTGCCAAATAGCACTTTTAAACCTTAGGGATTCGTGAGCTGTATGGAAGGAAGACTTCTCAGTGAAGACTAATGGTTTGTTAAGATGTTCCCACTTTTTGAGGAAATGAAAATCCTAAACTATAGGGCGTCGAATAAGTCTCTCTCTCTCTCTCTCTCTCTCTCTCTCTCTATATATATATATATATGTGTGTGTGTGTGTATACATATATATATATATAATATATATATATATATATATATATATGTATATATATGTGTGTGTATATATAAAATGCGTATATATGTTACATATTTATATGTATTGATATATATGCACACATATATATGAAATTTTATTTGTGTATATATTTACATATGATTATGTTGTCATGATTACACACATACATATTCTGCCTATCAAATCCAAAATGTGTATTGCATTCGATACTTTCCCCGCCTAGAAATGAGCATTTTAGTCCATTAAAAGCCTGGATTTATATCTATATACCGTATAGGGAGAGCTATTTTTTTTTGTATCCAACATTGATATCCCTGTAGAAAAAGAACATATATTTATTCTCCTCTAGACTGTAGTCTAACTGCATTGCGAATTAAATTTACTCTCCCGATTTGAATGTACTCTACGTGTGGCCATCCTGTGCGACCTATTTTCAAGAGTTTATGCTAGTATTAAAATAGACTAGCCGTGCTGGATTTCCTCTCATATCTTTGAGCAGTTTGCTCTAGCTCCAGGTTTTGTTTCTTTGTTTCCAAATATTCTCTCTCTCTCTCTCTCTCTCTCTCTCTCTCTCTCTCTCTCTCTCATAAATCTAGTCATTCTTGTAGGTATAAATATTAATTTTTTTGATAATTTTATTCTAATTTTGCTACATATTGTTATTATTTTGTAACGTCTATTTTTGAAGTATTGTAATAGTTTTTCTTATAACGACATGGTACATGTAATTGAATACGTCTATGCCATGTTGTAAACACAATTTCCATATTTGTACAAAGAAACAAATTATTTCATGTGAAATTGTATTCATGTAATGTGATCGAAATAATAATTTGATAATTGTATATTTCCTAGTTGTTGGTTTTGTAATTTTCTTTATCTTATATAGATCATTTTTTATAGATATTGAGGCACGATGCATATTTCTTTTTATATTTTTGTGATTGTTATTACTGCATATATATATATATATATATACTGTGTATGTATGTATAAATAAATATATATATATATATATATATATACTGTGTATATATATATATATATATACTGTGTATGTATAGATATATATATATATATATATAAACATATATACATATATATAAACATATATATATATATATATATATGTACATATATATATAGTGTACTCAGTCCTTTATTATTTTGGAATATAACTGCTAGATTCCAGGTTCAGTGTGCGCTGTAGAAGTCTATTTGTGATGAGAAGCTAAGAGCAAGAAACGCAATGATGAAAATATCCAAAAGCGAAAATTTGCATGTGTCAGAAACTACCTAAAGTAAAAAGCAAAGCTTCATGGAGACTTACATGAGGACTGCCTCGGAAGTGTTAATTGCGTCAACATCCGCCTGATTTGTTTGCTTCCACAATACGAACGACGTCTTCGGATACAATTTTGGTTTACGGGTGACCGACCAGTCGTGCGATTATTAAATTTGACGAGGGAAATGCAAACAGACAACGATGAACCGGAGTAAAACAGGCCTCCTTAGTCAAGGGTCGCCTTGGGTCACTTGATTATTGCCATGTTCACGGGTGTTTTTAGTCGAGTATGAGTTGATAGCTGTGCACTGGTAAGGGTTGACTTAGAGAGAGAGAGAGAGAGAGAGAGAGAGAGAGAAGAGTATTAGGATATTGGCAGCTGCTTTGTATGTTGTCAAGTGTAGTTAGAAAAGTATTGAAAGGGTCGAGTTGTGAATCGTAGTTACAATAAAAGCAAAATGACATGAATGCATTACAAGATATTTTCTCGAAAGACGATTTCATGGGTGTGACGTGTTTGTATTCCGAGAAAGAAAATAGAAGAGACAAGAAGAGTCAGTCACTCGTGTTTTCAACCACGGCGTCTTCACCCCCACGTCAGATGATTAGGCTTCGCAGCCACACACTGAGGAAAGGTCCTATCCCAACGTCGCTGTACACCTTCGCCCCTCCCCTAACCAGACCTGGGCCACGCCCACTTACGGTCGAAGCCACTACGTTATGCGTTCTTGCATTCTCTTCTCGCTTTATTAATTACATACCTGTAATGAAGGTATGATTTCATATGTGACCTAAGGCTCATCCTTAGGTTTCTAGGTTTCATTTCCTGCTGTACAATTTTATAGGTGGGATTTTGGGATGCTATTTCCTCTGAGAATGATGTATGTTATTCATTTAACTGGTATGCTTCTCATTATTATTTACGTTCTCTTCTTGTTTCTATTTTTACTCGTCTTTTGCATTTCGAGCGCTGTGTATGCAAAGGTATTATGATGCATTTTATTTGTGTTTATATTTATAGGATCATGCAGAGTTAATATTCGCGGTGATTAATGAGTTTGCATAGAATATTTTGATAGTATTCTTTGAACTTTTTACTATTGAAATAAAAGAATCTAAATAAGAATTTATGCTCTTTGGTGCCCTATTGATTTTCCATTTGTGAAACTCTACCCAAGACTCATTAATGTACTTTTGAAAGAGGCTGGTTAATGAGGAGAGATGGAGGATGTGTGATTGGGAAGTAATATTACTATAATAGTGGGTGGGAAATGGGCGGAGTTTGTGGGGTAGTAGGCGGAATTGCCTTGCTTGACTCCGCCTCTGGTCTGAGCGCGGCGCCCCCCTCGCTCACCACCTCCCAGTGTTGCTTCGTGCCCTGACGAGGACTTCCGTGTTAAGACCCGTTGTGCGACAGCCTCCCACAAACACGCCCGTAATACCCGCCCACACGGTCACCTCTCCTTACCCTCATGACATTCACACTCACCCCTGTGACCTGAAATACCCGAGACTTGACTCCTAACCTGTGACCAGTCCTCGAGGAGCCCTGACGATGTGAGGATCAAGAGTGCCAAGTTCCTCCTGGCACCCACTAATTCCTCTTGTTTTGGCGAGTGATAAAAAAACCGCCCTTGAAAAAGATACTTGTTATTGCATCCCGGAGCGTCTGACTTTGCACAGGCCTTTGTAAGGACTGTCTTTTTAGAGACCCTGACAGGAGAATGGTGTTAATGGAAGACTCGGGAAACGAGAAATGGAGATGACGAGCGGGAGGGTCTAGTGGATACGAAGGTCAACGGATGTTCCTTAAAAGAATAGAATGAACTGGAATAAAACTTGGGAATAATTGTACAGTCTGGACTGTCGTGGGCAGAATAATAGACTGACGTCTCGTGGGTTGGCATTTCTAATCATCGGTGGGCGAAAAACGAGTGCTTGATCATCCGATCGTTGGATGGATTTTTAAATTGGCTAAAAATGTAGCTTTCTCAAAGGATTCTTTTTCATAGAATTTAATGAACTGATAAGCTAGAAGTAATTTCCTGGAATCTCCGTGTTTAAGGGAAAAGTAAAAGCTTTCGTTTAAAACTTGATATGTATTTAAAGCTTTTATGTGCCTGCAGTTTTGCTTGCAGCTGAAGCAGGTGATTTTAGTGCGTGTTAGTGGTATCTGTTTAATCGATAGTGTTTAGAAAAAAAGGATAAAAATATAAGAATTATTTTCCCATACAGAAAATCTCTAGTTTTTCAACTTAATCTGAAATACATTACGTATGTGTAGCAGTTATTAGTCATTTGTTCTGACAAATTGAAAGTTTTTGCTAGTGTATTTAGCGTGGTCGTACATCGCATTCAGTGATATTTTACGGTCGTTCCTGAAAACAGATTCGAAGATTTGCTTTTGGTGTTTTAATTGGTGTTGGTGTTATTTTAGCCACGTATTGAAATAAACAAAAAATCCATTATATATCCTCACTCCCAGGTAGGCAAAAGTCATTGTTTTTTATCGTCAGATAGCTTGAAGAAACAGCTTCTTCATATAATTTTCTTACGAACAGTGTTTATCAAACATTAATAATGCTGGAAAGAAAAACTGTAATTTACTGAATTCCATGTTTTGTTACGTGAAGAACATTGCATTGTGGACTTTAATTTCCGCAGACCTTGTCATGAGTATGCATTGTCAAGTTACGCACACAGATGTGCGAGTACTATTGTGTTATTGGTTTATGTTTGTTGAATCCATTATTATAGAATACTACACGAACAAAAACTAGAAGTTGGAATTATTGTTTTTTTTTTTATATATTCTATATACCATTTTTTTTCATAATCTGTCACTATGATAAAAAAAAATTTTGAAAACTTTTGAAGAGAGAGAGAGAGAGAGAGAGAGAGAGAGAGAGAGAGAGAGAGAGAGATCTGTTCTGAAATATGTTCACAGGAATACGATGCCATATTTTTCCATTCACTGAGAAATAACCACATCGCGAGCATAAGAGATGATAGATGTATATTGTATTTTACACCATGTGGCATCAGCGATCGAGTAAACGCATTACGTTATAAGAATATCACAATCGATGGGCCGCTTTGTATGCAATACTTCAGGAGATGGGACTACGCGAAGATTTATATTTGATCGAACATATTTTCCATTGTGTGTGATGGAATTGACTGATAAGGGAATGATATTGAAAATAACGTACAGCAGTGGTTTAGCGAACGAGTGTGGGGATTTGTCAAAAGACAAGGAAAATAAGTCAGTGTGATTTTTATGAATGTATTAATCCTCGGCTTATCTTTCATTGTTGGGTTTGTAAATATATTTTATTTGGCGTTTATTTGTTATAAATTTACCGTATAGAGTTTATTAGTATATTTTAATAAATTGTAGTGTTTATTTAAAGATTAGTAGAATTGAACCAATATCAAAAGTAATAGGAACAAGTCTCGTATGATCATCAGTAAAACGGGATTGGTGAATTGATGGTTTCTTTGTATATTCATACTATTTTTTTCAGTCGAATTATAATAGAAGGTGATTAGTAGATGTTAATTATTTATTGGTTTTTAAGGAGAAAATACCATTAATTGCTCTCCATAAAGATTTAAGTTTCTGTTTTGTTTGATAATTATTACGAATGTTTTAGTCATTCATTACGTAGGAAGAAAAGTGTTTACCTTTGTTTAAGCTTGTGTTTATTTTAACTTGCCAGTATTGATAATGTATTTATTCATTGCAGCATCCTTTTATTTTTCTAAGCAATGATAAAGGCGAGGGATTGTTGGAGCTTTTTTGATATTGGTTTCGCTCTTGATCTTTGTATAATTTTCATGTTATAAATATCTGAATTTATCGCAGTTGTGTTAATATTGTTATAGTATTTTGCTTGTTAGCGTTAAGCACAAGAGTTTTGCTTCTCATCCACTGATTTTGGTTGAAATCTGAAGAAAACATTTGTTGACAAATTTGTAGCCTTATTTTCTATAAAAAGTGTCATTACTAAAGTGTTTTGTTGAATAGAAAGAATATTGTCTTCTGTTTTGTACGAGTGGGCATTTTATATCAGGCCATTTAAGTGATATGATTGGTGAAAATATATGATCGAAATAGTTTATATTCTAGTAGTTTTGGTTTCATCTCACCAGGATCTGAAATAATTGGTCACATAATATTTTTCTGAATTTTTAGTTCACAAGATCCTCGCAAAGATAATAGAACGGGATTTTTTTATGGTGTAATAATTCTTTTTAAATCTTTCTTATTCTAAATGTCACTTTTGATTATATGTTCTCTTCAAACAGAAAAGAGTCATCGTTTTCTCTAATTCTTAAACGTGTTTACTGACATTTCTAAAATACTCTACCCTGCTGACATTCTGCAGGTTTTGTAAAATGCCAAAAATGTCTCCTATGGAATATTCAAATTGCTTTAAAAGTTTTTCATCTGCACTTCATACACAAGAGGATTTTCACGTTGCTTGTGCGGTATCAGAAGTCGTATCACTGTCACTTGACAATAATTTAAATGTAGTTATGCATTACAGATATTAAAAGAAGCTTGTTCTCTATATTTAGCTTAGAGTGGTTTCGAATTTGGATAATAAGTAATTACGAAAACAAAAGAACGATCTAGAGTTGTTTTTATGTTTGATGCTTTTTATTTCCTACTTTATATTTCCTGCCATTCTTTGGAATGCTATCTCTGATTCCCCTTTCCTGTACACATAATCCTTCATCATTCACCTATCTTCCCCCTCCTATCAAACACCCGGGGGCCTCCCTGACTTTTATTTTTCCTGTCTCTTATTGAACTTTGTATTAAAGATATAGGCAAAATCTCCCAGTCATAGAGGTCATTTATAGTTATACGAATAAGTGTGAGGAAAATATTATAAAACGAAAAATCCCGTCAATGAAAAAAATAAAATGTTCTGCAATATTGCAACACCGTGATGTCTCTCAGATATGTAAGACATCCGCTCTCGAGTGATATGCTTATGTAATTTTTCATCGAGGTGTCCTTAATATACCTGTTTGTCACTTAGAATCAGGATGGTCGTGTAGTCACTCGACACATTTTCAAATTTCTTTTCTCGGAACTGCACGAATTTTTCCTATTTTTGGGAGAATTTCAAGCAAATCTAAAAGGTTTGCCTTAACGATTTTTTATACCTTATTGATTTCATGACAAGGCTTATGGAATGTTACTTATTTAGTGGATAATTTTGGTATATTGGTGCATATGCCTTCTAGGTCTCTTCGTAGAACAGGTATTTAGAAATGCAGTTTAATACCGCATAGGATTATCTGAATTGTTATTGTTAAATCATTCTAATTAAATTCAACCATATCTTATACACGCCAAGTAATTTAGCTACTCTGCCGCATGAATAATTTGGCATTTAATGTTCTGCCAGATAACGAGCATGGTACTGTTATTATGTCCTGTAAGTTTATGTTAATTTTGCAATTTTTTAGAGCAATTTGGAATTTTATAGAATATTGCTCAAGATCTAGATAAATGGCCATTTCCCTTTTTGTTTCAAGCAATGTATTTATTTTGAGGGATAAAATCTCTCGAGGTAAATTTCTAAATTAAACTTATTTCCCATATCCTTTATAAGTTTGTTAGATATCCTATTTCCCAGTCATATATAATAGAAATGATAGTATTTGATATTCAGTAGAACCGATTCAACAATTAGAATGAAAATTTATTGAAAGCACGTACCGCCCATTCGCTTACGAAATTACCTTTTTTTTTTTTTTTTTTTTTTTTATGTACTGATTTTTTCGATTATTTATACCTAATCTTATTTAAGTTCTCATCTTTTATCAGGTGAATTTCAAGTAATTTCTATTTCTACATATCTCGGGCAATATAAGCCTTGATATATGTCACACGTGTTCGTTAATTGATCTTCATATAGAGATACAGGGTGAACGAGGTTGTCAATTGCCTTATGGAATATATTTTTTTTCTGTTTAATTACTTGGATGCTTTGGAAATTAATTGCATAGTTTATTCATCGTCCGGGGAATTTGGTTGTTTGAAATTTTAAAGATTTTCTGTTGGCTTTATGTAAATACTGATGTGTTTTTAATTCCAGTAAACTTAAATACCACACAAGTCACGAGTTGAGTTGTTTATGAGGAATATACATTTTCATGTAGCTATCATTATTCTACCTAATAATATGATTAAACACAAAAGAAAAAGGAAAATTTTATTTTTCTCAGGTTTCTTTACAGTTAACTCCGTAACATTTTTTATTTTTTTTTTATCACAGAATCTTTTCAGTATTATATTTTTAGGCAGTTTGTTTATGGATTTTGTAATTTGACACTTGGTGTTCTAAATTCTTTTTATTTTATTTTCGCAGTTTGCTTGTTGGTTTGATGGAGATTCGTTTATAGTCTAAAGTTTCTTACCTTCCATAAATGAAGTTTTGAATTATAGTACATGGTTCTTGAACTGTAACTTTTCCTATCACAAAGTAATGATTTTATCTTATATCAAAAGGCACATTTATCGCATTATTCTTGCGAATACACTCTAAGCTGAAACATACCTACCATGCATGATGCAAACCACCCAGAAATAAAAGACGAAGGGGATAAGAGCCTCAAGGAGAAACAGTATTTTGCAAATGCCCACTCACATTTGTCGTCGATAGTTGTATGTATGAGGTAAAGCGGACTGCTGAATGTTGGATCAATTCATTAATCATTTATGGCGTATATCATCCTTTGCGTGTCTTTAATTTACGTTACAAATTGCCCCTTGATGATGGATTGCCAGGTATTGTTTTGTGTTCTAGTTCGAATGGGTTTCACTACTCTGGCCAGCTTTTAACGATATATTACTGTTTGTAATGCTGCCTCATTAAAGGAGACCGTCAAATATACCTCGAGAATATTTAAGCTTTGAACTGATTTTGCATACTCTGGCCAAAGCCTATGGGCTGGTCTATCTATTTCATTTTCTATGCAGTAAAATATAACATGAAGATCGTGATGAAATTATGTGTACAGAAAATATTATATATAGATATATATAAATATATATATATATATATATATATATAGATATATTTATATGTATATATATATATATATACAGTATATATATATATATATATATGTATACAGTATATATATTATATATATATATACTGTATACATATATATATATATATATATATATTATATTTTTCTTCTTCACCTTTACGCTTTTATCCTTATCCTATACAAACTATACGAAAATGCCTACACGCGTTCGCCTTTTGGATACGACTCAGCAATGTAGGCGTATCGATTTTTTTCCATTTTAGAAAACAATCCTCTCTCTCTCTCTCTCTCCTCTCTCTCTCTCTCTCTCTCTCTCTCGATGGATGGTTGGATGGAAGTAACTGAAGTCTTACGCTATATATTGTGTGCATCGTGTGTGTTTTTCTTCTTACTAAGCCTATTTTTCTGTCATTATATGTGTTTTTGTTTGTGAGTCATAATCACTATCACCTTTATGTTGGTTTTCCTTATATTTAGAACACATTAGTTATTGCATATATTTTGTTGTACCTGCCTTAGTTTAATCGCGCCCAATCATACAGAATCTTATGCATATATATTTACTGATCCCAAGCATATACATTAATACATACACATACACACATAATATATATATATATATATATATTATATATATATATTTGGGTAAAACTCGCTGGTAAGAGACTGATGTCTCGCCAGGTAAATCCTCGGACAGCTGTTAGCGTCAGGTTCCAATTCTTTTTATGGGCTCTCGTGACATGGTTGGTTTCGACCTGGCCTTTCATTAGAAGGGGCTAGCGTTCGATCCCAAGTATGAGGTAGAAATTTATTTCTATTTGAACACGATGTTGTGTTGATATTTATCCATATATATATATATATATATATGTATGTATATATATATTATATTCTTTTTCTTCTTCACCTTTACGCTTTTATCCTTATCCTATATATATATATATATTATATATGTATATACACACATATATATATATATATATATATATATGCAATCATATATTGGTATTTGCATAAACATTTCTTCTCTATGAATGCGTTGACAAAAAGCTAACCTTTGTTACTCGACTCGAACCATCATCATCATTCTTTGTCGTGTCTCCTTAACTTACATGGAAAAGCTCTTCAACGCCATTAGTTATCATTTAAATTTCTCATCCAGATAGTGACCATGAACATATGAATGCAAATTGAATGGTCGTCCCTAGAGAGAGAGAGAGAGAGAGAGAGAGAGAGAGAGAGAGAGAGAGAGAGAGAGAGAGAGTCTTTGTTCACTGAGAATTGGATTTGTTCTGAAAAAGATGTTACGAATTGTGTTGAGATTCAGTTTGAAAATATGTGTGAAGATTGAAAAGTCTTGATAATCCACTCTACCATTTTTCCGTCTTTTCAGTCTCTTTCGTGAGTATAATGACTTGAGGATGGAATATAATCACCGTCATTTTTATGCAAAGGTTCTGATCTTGCCCCGCTGATTTTCTTTATGATATTTTCTTTCGAATTCTTTATAGTTAATTAAAGTATGTTTCCTAAATAAAGTTGAAGGAGGTAGTAAAAAAGTATTAGTTCATTGATGGCACTCACTCAAAGTAGTACAATGTAAAATTATTTTCATAATTATTGTATAACATTAATAGTTAAAATGGATATTTCAATGACAAAAAGAATTTTTACTGATATTAATAATTTTATTGTTTTTTTAACAGGTCACATATTTTTGTATTAGTTTCAATTCTTCATTGATGTTTTGCTCTTAAATTTGTTTATTAATTATCAGGTTTGATGATGGTTCATTTAAATAACGTTTTTTTTTTTGCCCTAATGATTGAATGAACATTATTCGTGAGGATTAAAGTATCATTATGTTGAATATGCCAGAAATAGTCTTTTCTTCTTTTATGAATATACGAATAACGTACAAACACACCATTATCAGAATTCATAATCCTCTTACCGTACTTAAGTACAACTCTGGGACGGCTGAAGTCCCCAGTGAATTTGCCTTCTATTAATATTTTGCATCACCTCTCTGTTTAGTTGCTGTAGCATCCTAGGAACTGGGGCATTTGTGATCCTATTCAACCGTGACTATTCCAAGCTCTTTATGTAATATTGTGAGAGAACGTGTACTAAAGAATAGCCCTTTTAAAGTTGAAAGAGAACATGTACTAAAGAATAGCCCTTTTAAAGTTGAAATAAAATCACTTCCATAACGAACCGAAATTAGAATACCTAAGACATCCTATAGAAAAGGGGGATGGTATAGTAAAAGGTTAAAGGTCGCAATCTATAAGTACACCAAAGAAAATTTCTCTCTCTCTCTCTCTCTCTCTCTCTCTCTCTCTCTCTCTCTCTCTCTCTCCCCTTTCTTTTTGCAAATAAGAACCTGTACTGCGTTTGTATTATTGAAATGCTTTATGGTTTTGATGACTTGGTATAAATGAGAAAAAGAAAACAGAATCCATTATGCTCAGAGATGAATGTTTTCAGTTTGTTACTGTACCTTAATAAAAGTCCCTTTCCACACCCCCTTACACCTTTTTTTTGTACTTTAAATGGAGACATTTGATATTCTGGAAATGTGCTTTGATCTCTTAATCTTAAAAAGACGTCGCTGAAAAAACGAAATTACGGCGGGTGGGAGATTGGATCGTTGGGGAAAAATCGGTCCGTGAGTTATAGCTAGTCTGAAATCATGGAGAGAGAGAGAGAGAGAGAGAGAGAGAGAGAGAGAGAGAGAGAGAGAGAGTATTCCTGGCAAGGGAACTATTGTTTTATTGAATGCATGGTATGAGGATAGATAAAATAATTTTTGAAAATTAAGTTATATCTGAGAGAAGTAGTGTTGTAAGTTATATATACGAGAGAAGTAGTGTTGTCATCATTAAATTCTCTCTCTCTCTCTCTCTCTCTCTCTCTCTCTCTCTGAAAACCAAGTTATATCTATGAGAGAAGTAGTGTTGTCATCATTAAATTCTCTCTCTCTCTCTCTCTCTCTCTCTCTCTCTCTCTCTCGTTTCATTTTCTCAGTCACCCTTCAAAGACACAATTTACGACTTCTGTTCATGGACAACCCTTTGTATGCCATCATAGAGCCAATGGTTGATTGACAACAGCGTATTATGAAAATCTTCTTAGAGGTCTTTTTTTTCATGCGAATACAAAGGCTGATTCTCTTTGGGATTTTGCATAAACATACTAATTTAGCATACTGACATAATAGGCAGTAAATACTCCTATGCGATTCGATAATTATATTATTAAGGACGGTGTGGTAACATAATTAGTTTTGATGACGGTTGTCGCTTTTGTTATTTGGCATTGTTGATAGTTATTGAACTAGTGATTATGTTGAGTGATTTTGCGAAGGGTATACGTCACCCCTGTCGTTGTTTATTTATTTGTTTGTGAGCAACTGTACACAAAAAGTACTGTGCCGATTTTTACCAAACTGTAGTCATGTTGGGTGTGACCCAAGGATGAATCTGTAACATTTTGGTTAAGTACATTGAATTATAAGTACGCTGCAGTACTTTGAAAATAATCAAAATGTTATAAGTAAATGGCAAATATTTTGTTAGTCAATCCTTTGTTTGTGGACAACATAATGCAAAAACTACCGAACCAATTTTAACCAATTTTAACGAAACTTGGTGGACCTGTAGGGTATGACCCAAGGACAATACCATTAGATTTTGAAGAAAAGGCCTCAAAGTACAAGTACTCTGGGGAGTTAAGAGCAAAATAAGACTGCGTGGCGAATAAATGCTCTGTACTGATTGCCACTCTAGTTTCATATGCATTAGTCCGTAGGAAGTAGATTAAGCCTACATATTAGTGGGCTATAATTTTGTGCACATCAACAAATTGTCCTATAGGAAATAAGTTTTTTTCATTTACTAGTTGGAAAATGCTTTCGAAAACTATCCTCTAGCTGACTTCCTTAACCTTGTCTATTTTTTGAAGGGTTAGACCTCATTTTGAATGAGGTCAAGATTGCCAGGTTATAGATAGTATATATTTATTGTTCACAAGTTTACAATCTCTTTGCTCAATAGTGTATAGTTATACCTCTTCATGATACTTGTAAGTAAAGAAAGCAAGTTTATATATAGTAAATTAGTATTCATGACTCTCTCTCTCTCTCTCTCTCTCTCTCTCTCTCTCTCGCTCTCTCTCTCACCCTATCCATTATTGTTACGTTCACTTACTAACTTCGTCAGTAGGTGCTATGGGATTGGTTCTTCTGAAAATGTTGAAGAGGATCATAATGAAAGAGGCGCCTAATTAATTCAGTGTGTTAAAATGCTGTGGCAATACTCGTAGGACCTGGTGTTATGGGTAGATTGCTTTTGGATCCATATTAAAGTAAAGAGGTAGATTAAAGTAATATGTCTGTCTTGGATGGACAATTTTACCAAAGACTAGTGGACGTAATATGCTTATAAATTAAGATTAATTGATAAAGAGTTGAAATATGAATTTTATTCCTATAGGGCCATATATTTATAGCAAAAAGGAATTGCTGCATTCTGACATACATAATGGAGAGAACGAAAAGTGTTAGGAGAAGTTCAGGCAGTACTATATTTTAGAAAAGAATTGGTCATATATTGTTAAAAGTTATAGACGATCAGTTTGACTATACGGGGCACTTTGTTTGTACGTATTTGTGTGTGTGTGTGTTGGAGTACTTGCTTTTATAATGGGAAAGGTACAGAATCAACTCTCCATTTCATTGTATAATACCAGTGATAGCAAATCTCATGTATCAGTTCGTTGTATGTGTTCCGGATAAGTAAAGCAAATATGTATAGCATTTTTTTCTTTTTTTTTTTTTTGTATACAGTTTCCCTATCAGGGACTTTATCTGTGGCTGCAAGGACATAATTTTATACAGCAGAAGCTGTAGTTATCCAGGGCAACATGGGTGTTGTAGTTTAGCTAAAATTTAACCTTTTCCGGACGCAATATGAATTGTAATGGAGATTTCATAATTGGTTATTGATTTTTGTGGGTTCTGGGTGAATGAGCGGACTTAGTTTGATATCTCTCTCTCTCTCTCTCTCTCTCTCTCTCTCTCTCTCTCTCTCTCTCTATTGTATATATACATACATATATAATATATATATATATATATATATATATACGAGAGAGAGAGAGAGAGAGAGAGAGAGAGGAGAGAGAGAGAGAGAGGTTATCTCATTCTAAACTGTCGGATTGTTTAATGCGTTATAAATCTTACACTTCCAATTGCATTAGTAGTTTAATTTTGGTAAATTATTGTTTATGTAGAGCGTTCTTATGGCAGTTTAATTTCAAATTTTCTCTCTCCGTATTTCGTTGTTACTTGTATTATACTATTCAAATATTTTCTTATCTAACGTGTGTAGGAATTGCATCACTTTGCTGCCCTCTGTTTTTGTGCCCTCATTTACCGTAGTGTAAGCGATGCCGTAAAAACATTCTGATTTGGTCTATAAGAACTTCTTACACTTGCTGGAAAATTGTTTATGCAACCCCATTAAGGTAAATGCTGTTATGTACCCAGCCATGCTGACTGATAACACACCTCTCTCACTTTCATCATATGTTTCTTATTGTGTAGTTAGACTTTCCCAAGGGACTTGTGTTCTTGATGGTTTTCAGTAATTTCCTGTATTGTATAAAAACTCCTAGATTTTACTCAGGAATTTCTTTTGGCTGATGTTGGTAAGCCTTCTTTTGTCCGTGTAAAGCATTGCGGCATTGTTTTTCCAATGTTAGAATCGGTTAATATTTTCTTAGTATTGTTATGGAATTTTTAACGGATGCATTACAGATAGTAGCTGTTGAAAGGCGGTGAACTGATTAAAAGTCGTAATCGTTAGGGCCTCTCAGCTTGTGATCATACATACATACATATACCAAGGCACTTCCCCCAATTTTGGGGGGTAGCCGACATCAACAAATGAAACAAAAACAAAAAGGGGACCTCTACTCTCTACGTTCCTCCCAGCCTGACAAGGGACTCAACCGAGTTCAGCTGGTACTGCTAGGGTGCCGCAGCCCACCCTCCCCCGTTATCTACCACAGATGAAGCTTCATAATGCTGAATGCCCTACTGCTGCTACCTCCGCTGTCATCTAAGGCATTGGATGCGAATGCCAATAAAGATGGAGTTTGTTCTCTTCATATTGATCCCAGACACCCTCGATTGCTGAATATCTTAAGATTCCTGGAAAATTAATGCTTGGTACAAATTATGGGAATGATGTTTTAAGCCTTATTAAAACGATTGCTAGTAGGTCAGAGACACGGGATCCGCCCTACCCACTTCTTCTCACTGACATGACGACTTTAACTACACGCAACTAATTTAGAATCATAGGTGTCTTTTTTTTCATTTGTGGGAGATTAACTTTTGAAAAAATTCATCCTGTCTTTATTTTTTTCAGTATCTCTAAAAATCGATATATTGAGCTAGTCTATTGTTTTGGAGCCATGACTTTCTTTAGGAAATTTTTATTTTTAGTTTTCTTGCCCCGCTTTGAATGCTCTTCTCCCTGTTTAAACTTAGCAAAAATTCAGGTCTATTAGATTCTTCTCTGCCGTCGTTCATTAGCATATAGTGTATACTATTTGAACTTTTTCATATTTTATATTATCCTTTGCACTCAGACCTTCCTAGATTATACCAACCCACAACGTAGCCCTAGATATGCAGTTAATTGCAATAGACTTAACACCTCACATGTTACGTTCAATACCAAACCACACAGATTCTAAAAATTTTATTCACGTTGTGACCTAAATTTATAATAGAATAGTTTCAAAGATTGAAACCATAGTGAAAATGATTTTTTATTTTGCAGATTGATATTCCTATTGTTTCATAGTTTTTATTTTACATTTTATTTATCTTATATGTTTTATGTTTATCGCTTATATAGTATATTCTGTATATTGCAATCTCTCCTTTTTCCTGGCCTGGTTTTCCTATTGTGGCCGTTGCGCTTTAAGCAATCTGCTTTCCCAATTAGGGTTATTGCAGCCTAAATCATATTAGTAATGATAATAATAACCAAATAACGGCACTCATAATGGTGATAACAACAACCCATTGGGCCGTCTGTTGACCTAAGCATTGATATATAGACCTGGTGTATTGTTGACTGAGCTCGAATGGGAAAGGCGGTTAAAAAAAAAAAAAAAAAAAGAGGAAAGAGAAAAATAGATGTAGGGGATCAGTAAACCCCTCCCCCTCGCCTTGGTTGAATTTTTCACTATGTACGAGTGTGGGAGGGGTGTTTGTGTATAAATACGTGTGTTATCCCAGTTTTCTATAAGTATTGTTGCTATTACATTTTTCGGAGTTGTTGTTTCATTTATGATTGATTTTTGGAATGCTGAACTAGCATGCTTATTGTAAATTTCTCAAGTAGTCTGACTGACACGATATTGATATGTTAAGAAGCACCTTTTTTTTAAGGCATTTTAATAGAAATTAATAAACGCTCAGTTGATGAAGCTAACCGAGGTGAAGAGATATTTAGATATTTCTTTTTCTATTTATATCCCGCATAACGTTTTAAATTTATGTTTTTTCTTATTTTCATTTTTAAAATTATTAACCCCAGCTGCCAGGCAAGATCTAACGAAGTGAATAAACCTGAATGTATTGTGTGGACAAAAGGTAAATATTTCTGTATTTGAACCAATCTGGGTAATTATTTTTAGTAATTTAATCCAACAATATTGTTACCCCCAGTGAAAATCTTTTTAATTTTCAATTTTGAAATAGATGAAAATTCAAAATCAGAAATAATGGAGAAATTAGACAGTGGTTGAACATTTATGGTGGAAAATCCGGCGCTGCGTAGGTAGATATGCAATGCAGTATTATTTAAATTATGTATTGCTTCTGCAATCGCTATTGAAATTTGGCAGTGTAGGTCTCTTCCACTTCTGGGCTTGTTTATCCAAAATACTAAGGCAGCCATTGTATTTTTTATCGTCTCTCTGAAATCACTAGTACTTTCTTTAACTGAAATATACATAGCAATTTAAATTTTTATTTTGTTTATACAGTCATCATACTAGAAACTGCTCTTTTCAGCAGCAGCAGCAGCAGCAGTAGCACCTCTCTCTCTCCCTCGTTTATTTCCTAAGTGCAAATCTTTTTATCCGAAATTATATTTTGGGGATTTTTTCGTTATATATGCAAGCATCAGGCACCCCTTTTTCGCTCCCTGTTATATTTTCCCAATACCACAGCGGCTTCCAATGGAACCAATATGGTCACATAAAAAAAAAAAATATCTATGATGTAAATATTTCCAAAGGACACCTGTCCTCAAAGTCCTGTGCCCGTTTTCATTTCGATGGGTGGCTTCTGTGGTAAGGGGGCCGGGTCCTGTTGGAGAAAGGGGGAGGGATCTTCCAACAGAAGAGGATGAGGAAAGGATACCCTTTTTATTCGCTGGAAAGTTAGTTTGCCGGTGTCGCGCTTTTTCTTAATGTTACTGACACTTGCCTATTTTATTTTTAGTTCCCCCCTTTTTTAACGGAAATTGTCGTTTGGCCTTTATTAAGGAACACCTTTATGCTGTTCAGTCATAATGCAAAATCTCGCAATGCAACGTTTAATATATATATATATATATATATATATGTGTGTGTGTGTGTGTGTGTGTGTGTATACATATGTATATATATATGTATATATATATATATATATATATATTATATATATATATGTATACATATATATGTGTATATATATATATATATATATATATATATATATATATATATATGTGTATATATATGTATATATATAATATTTTTATGTACATATGTATGTATATGTGTATGTGTGGATACACATACACAATTTTGTTACTTTGCGTTTTCCTATTGCTGTGAAATCCAAGTAGTTTTGTATAAAAGGTTATTGTATTTTCCCGGTACGTGTGATTTCAGATTGATGGGGCATGAGGTATTGCAAAAGGGTCACAGGTGGCTACACTGAACGCCATCCAGATAGCGATTGTTAAATATGAATATTGCTTCGAAACATTCTCTCTCTCTCTCTCTCTCTCTCTCTCTCTCTCTCTCTCTCTCTCTCTCTCCGTGATTATATATATATATATAGATAGATAGATCCCGATATAGATATAGATGCAAACGCACATGGCCGTTTTCCTGTGGTTATGACGAAGTTGGTTGTGGTGCGAAATAGTTGATAGCAATTTTCTTCACTTACAAAACGGGGTGACAGAAAAGGGAGAATTAAGTTAGTTATTAAGAGCGTTTTACATAGAAGAATCTAGGTTTGTATGTAAAGTGTATTTTATAACGGTATCACACAAATTGGAGATGTTATATCCTGTAAAAGTTGTTAGGCTATTTATATGTTAGTCTTCTGATGCAACTTCCATCTTTTCTACGTACTGCAAAATAAGGGCTTTGATCGTTTCATTGACATGATTTTATTGCCTGAAACCCCCTGTTCCCACGTGTTTCAATGTGAAACGATCGGGACTGATATCTTCATTAAGCAATATGACTGTCTATTTCAATGTGATAACAGGCTTTGGGATGCTCATCCAACTTCTGTTTTCAAAATCAGTTTACAAGATCTTTGAGTAATACCAAGACACGTAGGCCTAGCCAGAATATCTATTCTCAAATAAGCGAAGGGAAATGAATAAGTAATAGATTAAAAGCAGTTGTTTGATTTAAAAAGAGCGATACAGAAATCGTTGAGTACATTAAGAAAATTCTGTATTATGTACAATATGCTACATAAGACAAAGATGTGAAGTTCGAGTATTTAAAGTTAGGTTGAAGATTGAATGCATTATTTAGAAAAAATATCAAGGTTTTAGAGAAAAGATTTAGATTGTTAATCACAATAAGGGAATAAAAATATTATATATATATATATATATATATATATATATATATATATATATATATATATATATATATATAGATAGATAGATATATATGTATATTATATATATATATATATATATATATATATATATATATATATATATATATATATATATATATATGTCTTACGGAGCTTCATTACCTAACTATGAATGTTTAGGTTAAAAGGTTGCTTATTTTACTCCTGCAGGATGTCGTAATTTAAAACAATAGCCTTCTGGGTTCATATTTACTGTAAATGGAATATCATCAGTTGGCTGCCGTTGGCTTATACATACATACATACATACATTATATATATATATATATATATATATATATATATATATATATATATATATACATATATATATATATATATATATATATATATACTGTGTGTATGTATGTATGTATATATATATATATATATATATATATATATATATATATATGTGTGTGTGTGTGTGTGTGTGTGTGTGTGTGTGTGTGTGTGTGTGTGCGCACATACAGTACATTTAAGCGCTGATACCGTAACGTGGTGAAAATGTTTGTCTATCGCCATGATCAGCAAAGCTGTACAGTGAGGGCACCCATACTAAGTTGGTTTGTTTTGTGCTGTCAGACAGAAATCTCCCTCCATCACCAATTTACTTTGACCAGTGTAGTGATGAAAACTGACCAAACCCCATTCATAAATTAACATGTCTGAGGCCTTTGTCCTGCAGTGGACTGGAAATGGCTGAATTTGTTGTTTTATATATATATATATATATATATATATATATATATATATATATATATATATATATATATATATATATATATATATATATACTGTATGTGTGTATGTATGTATACAGTACATGCATATATACTGTATACATTGAATCTTATACATAATCACATACATTGTGGCATAACTGACGTATGTTTACCATATATGAATGTATGGATATCCTAATGTACTTCAATATTTTATTTAGAAATAGCCTCATATAGAGATGGATTGATGGAAATGTTTGCAGAGATCAAGTTTTTGATTGAAATCTGAGGATCCATCAGTTTAATCGTTATTCTCCCTGAGTGTCATCTTCTTTCCTCCCTATGAATAACTTAAATGTTTCAACTCCCGTGTTTAACTTATCTATGAATATTGCATTTGGCTTTGAAGATCAAAGGGACATTCGGGTTCTGATTGCTCACGGCTATAATATCTGTATTACCTTTTGAGTATTTCCCATTTATATCCCCATGTTTTTATTTAGAAATTTTACATTTTTATGTCTTAGTTTTCATCACTCGTGAGCCGTAATATATTACATCATTTACTTGCAAATGTTTTTACCTTTGTTTATAGAATGTTTATGAATATTTTTTAGTTTAAGTTTTCTGAAGTGTCTAAAGTTTCCAGTCATTTTGTTTGAATAATTTCATCAGGCTAGAGTTAATTAATGACTGGCATCAAATAAGATTGGTATTAAATCCCGATATTCATAATTGATATAGATTTTGGTAAAAACATTACTATAGAGTCATTCATAGAATTAGAAAATTTGAAAAGTAACTCATCGAAGCACAAATTGATGCAGGATCATATCAAGTCTGTGGCAGAATACTTGGGCTAACATTTTCTAGCTTTCTATCAATATGCTGGAAGGTAATTTACTACGGAAACGAGAGTAATAACATTATGTACTTTGGGGAAGTTTCATTTGTAAGGTAACCCATTATTATTATTATTATTATTATCATTATTATTATTATTATTATTATTATTATTATTATTATTGTTGTTGTTGTTGCTGTGGTAGATAATGCTGTTTTTACATTGTTTTAAAGATAGCGTGTTCCAACTACAATCATCAAGGTACCGATAGATTTTATCTCATTCTGATAATAATGATAAAATCCTAATTACGATAATAATAATTCATATATCTGCAGCATTTATTGAACCGACGGCATCCACGAGAAATGTGGGCCGTATGTATTTTTCTTCATTGTGGCTGGTTTTATTGCATATTTTCATCCATCATAAAATGGTTATCGGAATTCCCTGGGATGGAACTTAATATTCATCAGCTTTAAGCATTTCTGCTCCAAAATCCATTGGTTGAATACTGTCCCAGAACAATGGCATTAATTATCATCGCGACGCACGAGAGATGGAGTTCTGTCTGTCAATCATTGGATCAGTGATGCAGTCCATTGTCATACCATTATTTTTTATGCGAAGCGAATTGTTTTTAGGTGCATTAGAGGTTATTACTTGAATTGGCTATAGTATATGTATCATTCTTTCACATTAAACGATCGGTTTCTGGTGTTCGGAGTTAATACGATTATATTTAAGGTTGATCGTCTCTTTAACTTTTCATGAAAAGTTGCAGCATCTTCATAGATTACTTACGTTTATCATGTCACTGAAATTTTCGGTTATCCATTTATCCAAAACACGAATGAATATGTGTGTATGTATATATATATATATATATATATATATATATATATATATATATATATATATATATATTACAACACTGGCAAGCTGCTCTTTTATCCCTTGAGCAATATGATCCGCGTTGCTGCTTCTTTGCTTGTTTCACTGCTTTATTCATTAGTACGGCCTTTGTATAGGACTGATCTACACTATATTTCCTAATTCTTGAGGAAAAGTATCTTTATTACCTATGAATGATCTTCAATTAACTCAACGTCATATTCTTTTTGTCCACCCCCCCCCCCCTTTTTTTTTTGTTGGTTAGTTTTGCCATTTCATTCACTGGTGATGGCTGATGTGGTAACGTCCTAGACTGGTGAATGCCAGTGTGGGGTTCGTGTCCCGCTAAAACTCGTTAGTTCCTTTGGTCACTGCCACCTCACCATCCTTGTGAGCTAAGGAATGGTGGTTTGGGGGAGCCTGTAGGTCTATCTGCTAGCCCTCAGCTGCAATTGCCTGACCCTCCTTGGTCATGGCTTAGGTGGAGAGGGGGATTGGGCGCTGAACAATTGTATATGGTCTTTCTCTAGGGTATTGTCCTGCTTGCTAGGGCAATGCCACTGTCCCTTGCCTCTGCCATTCATGAACGACCTTTAAACCTTTAAACGTATGATTGATATAATGGTTTCCCCTAATTCTTCACCTTATATTTTTCTGAATTTAACCAGTTACAGAATTGTTATGTGTCATGGCCATAGACTCTGACATATGATTTTCTCCGTGTAGCATTTTTTTTAAAGTTTTAGGCCCTTGTCTGTGCAATATTTTTCTTTTGATTGCTTCAAACAATAAACCAGAGGTGGCATTTTTCCTTTGTTGTTATAGCAATTGAGTGTATTAAGTAAAAACGCTTGATTTTATTACCAATTATTATTTGCTTCTGCAACTCTCTCTACGAATATTCTCTGCAAGTTTCTCAATTCTATTAAGTAATATTAAAGCTCTAATTTTGGTGGTAATTGCAGATACGACAACCACTAATATGAATATCCATTTTTATAGAATAATGTTGTGCGATCGTAACAAATATCATCCTTAGCTGCATATTATTTATTTTGTTTTGAAGTTCACTCATGATTTCGTAGAATGAGTCGTCCAAATCTGCAATAGAATTCATACGAAGAATAGCAACCCAAGAGAGGTTTACAATGTTGAACCATTGGCTAATTCTGTTTACCATATGGGTGTAATCCTAGATTTACGCTAGTAATGCCACTGTGTGATTGGTTGAATGTATGTTTTGGAGGCATTATCGTACGCTGTGCTGCCTACCGAATGATTTCCTCGTAGCCTCTTGAATGAAGAGCTTATGAAGCATTTCATTGAATTCATGGGATGTATTTGTTTTGAATGTATCTCTGGTGGTAGTTTTTTTTTTTTTTTTTTTTTTTTTTTCTAAATTTATCCTCGGTGTTTTTGCATGTAATTGCATTAGGATGTTACAAGAGATAGATAGATTTTTTTTTTATCTTACCTATGTTCGATTAAATCTTTAAAATATGGTTCTATCTCTGTTGCTTATTGTTTTAGGTGAGAATTATTGATTCTTCTGATGATTAACAAGTCTTTATGTTGTAATGATTGACATTTATTTTGCAATTTATAAGCTTATTCTTATAATTTCCAAATGAAAGGTAAAATCATGGAGAGAGAGAGAGAGAGAGAGAGAGAGAGAGAGAGAGAGAGAGAGAGAGAGAGAGAGAGAGAGAGAGAGAGAGGATATTACAATGATTCTAAAGTGAATATTATTTGCATTATTTTTTATGAAGGGGCTGTCACCCCTAATTGTAGATCCCAGGAAATAATTCTGGTAATTGGTGACAAATAAGCAATTAGCGAATGATTATTTACGATTATGTCATTGCCTGGTAAATATAGAAAGTGTCATACTATTATCATGTTTGATGGAGTCAATATTTCTTTTAAACATTTGGTAATGTATTAAAATCCTTGTGAAGTAATTAAAAGGATTTAAATTCATATTTTCATAGTATTTGCGACACTGATCCTGTTTCATTTAATTATTAACTGCAATTGAAGCGTCACTGTGTAATAACGGGTATTATGGTGTCCATTACAGGTCTCAGTTAGGCTTCTCTAGTTTGTAGTTTTCTGATTTATATTAAATTCGTTATTCGTTCGAGTTATTGTGTTCGTTTATGTTCGCATTTAATTAGGTATGTTTATTCAAAATTGGTTTGCAGTGCGAGGTTAGGTTCTGTGCTGAGGTTGATGACCTTGCAAATTTCACGTGTTTCTCAATATTATATTCTCCTAAGAAGAAATTGAACTATTCTGTTCCCCTAAGGAGAAATCGAACTATTCTGTTCTCCTAAGGTGAAATTGAACTATTACTGTTCCCATAATGAGAATTTTAACTTCTGTTCCCTAATGAGAAATTAAACTATTCTGTTCCCCTAATGAGAAATTCAACTTTTGTTCCTTAAGGAGAAATTGAACTATTACTGTTCCCCTAATGAGAAATTTAACTTCTGTTCCCTAATGAGAAATTAAACTATTCTGTTCCCCTAATGAGAAATTCAACTTCTGTTCCCTAAGGAGAAATTGAACTATTACTGTTCCCCTAATGAAAAATTCACCTTTTGTTCCTTAAGGAGAAATTGAACTATTTCTGTTCCCCTAATGAGAAATTCAACTTCTGTTCCCTAAGGAGAAATTGAACTATTACTGTTCCCCTAATGAGAAATTCAACTTTTGTTCCTTAAGGAGAAATTGAACTATTACTGTTCCCCTAATGAGAAATTTAACTTCTGTTCCCTAAGGAGAAATTGAACTATTCTGTTCCCCTAAGGAGAAATCGAACTATTCCGTTACCCTAAGGAAAAATCGAACTATTCCGTTACCCTAAGGAAAAATCGAACTATTCCGTTACCCTAAGGAAAAATCGAACTATTCCGTTACCCTAATGAAAATCGAACTATTCTTTCTTCTAAGGAGAAATTTAACTGATCTATTCCTCGGAGGAGAAAGTATACTATCCTCTTCCCCTGAAGTGAAATTTAACTATTTTGTTCCCATGAAGAGAAATTGCGCTACTCTGTTCCCCTAAGACCTAAGTAGAAATGAAACTATCCTATTCCCATAAAGAAAAATTTATCTATATTGGTTCCCATAGGACAGAATTATGAATTCAGTTCCCGAAAGAGAAATTTAACTATTCTGCTCCCTTAAGATGTAATTGACTGTTATGTTATTTCAATAGAAATTTAACTATTCTCTTCCCATCAGCAGACATTTAATTATTCCGTTTCCCGAAGGAGAAAAGAAATTATTCTGTTCCCCTGAGGATGAATTCAAGTATGCTGTTCCCCCAAGAATATTTTTAAATAATCCGTCACCTCAAGAAGATACTAAGCTCTTCTTTTATTCACTAACCATATCTTAATATCGTTCGGCAATTTCCTTCGTCAGGTTAGACAGCAACTTATTCACAAAGGATATACATAAACAGAGAAGAATAGAGAAGTTTACCTTGTGTGGGTATATTTATTGATTTTATAAGCAAAGGTTCATGAAAACAACCCTCAGAGATAGACGGTGAGAGAGAGAGAGAGAGAGAGAGAGAGAGAGAGAGAGAGAGAGAGAGAGAGAGAGAGAGAGAGAGAGAGAGATAGACGGTGAGAGAGAAAGAGAGGGGGAGACAGTTGCGTTGGTCGGTGTCATAATTAGAATAAGGTCAAACGTTAATTTAAACCCTTATCATTTTTGTGGTTTTGTGCATGTTTCATTTTTTATGCTGTCCCGGTTTAATACGATTTAGTGAATATTAAAGCAACATTCTGTCTATATCACATGTAACAGCTCGTTTCTTAAAGTAATTAATATTAAACCAGTAAGTGGTGTTCTGTTAGATTTACTTGCGAGGGTGTGTTTAACATTGATTTATGTATTATAAATAATATTTACACGATTACATTTAATACATGCATTATGCGTATGGATATACGCGTATTTAGACTTACAGTATATCTATGTCAGATTTATATTCATGTGGATTTATGTGTTTAACGATTACAAGTATATACTATATATATATATATATATATATATATATATATATATATATATATAT
>NC_090765.1:24470424-24495424 GCF_036898095.1 Palaemon carinicauda | reverse complement strand
AGAGAGAGAGAGAGAGAGAGAGAGAGAGAGAGAGAGAGAGAGAGAGAGAGAGAGAGTTATCAAAGCCTTACACGAATAAATTCTGTATTTCACAGTGTGATGGTTCCCGAGCAGAGCATTAAAACATCGTAGATTAGTATAACTGCTTTTTTTTATGCTGGCCGTAATGTAGTGTAGCGTTTGATTTTAATGATCTATTTAATCCCAGGAGATTGGAGGTGTTTATTTTAAATATAACCCATTTGCAGCATGCACGTTCCTCCTCCCCCTCATTTAACAGTTTCCCTTTAAACATGGTGGGATGGACGCAGGAGGTTTGTCCACTCAAGTGGGTTTATTTAAAAGCAAGTTATAAGGTTTTGAGTCTCTCATACACCCTCTAACCGATTGCAGTTTGTTGTTTATGTATATGTATCGTATCTCATGTTAGGTTAATATGGAAAATATACATAATCTTCATTTTCATAAAGCTAGTTAAATGTTTATTGGAGTTTATATCCAGTTTTATTTTTTGTTGTTTATGTATATGTATCGTATCTCATGTTAGGTTAATATGGAAAATATACATAATCTTCATTTTCATAAAGCTAGTTAAATTTTTATTGTAGTTTATATCCAATTTGATTTTTTTTTAATCTTATTCTAATTTTTCAGTGTTCTAAAATATATTGATGAAAATAGCGGACACCATTTGCTGCAGTTTATGGAATAGTTATATGTGTTTTCTTAATTTTCCTTTACAGAAATTGTTTGTAAACTAGGGATTATTTATAGGATATTAAATTTATCATTGATATGGGAAGGATTTGAACTAAAGTTGTTGGTGTTGTATGTTGAAAAATATTTAGGCTGTACAACTTCAAAATCACAGTAACTAGAGGAAAAACTATCTGAATTTGGGAAGATTATGTTAATTTCATTATATTGTATTTTCAGAGTCAAAACTGAGCTTTCCTTGATATGATCCTCTTTCATCTATGAAGGAACAAACGTTTTGTCACAGTTAACTCGTGTGTTCGAATGTGCAATATTGCAAGGTTCCTCGTTTTTGAAATGTGCAAGCGTTAGATTAATGCGATTTACGATATCCGGCGCAACTGCTCCTGGACCATCTGCAAATGATGCTTTCACTAGCTTTACGACTTATGATTTTTCATTTGGCCTTAATTTATCAGTGCCCTCGCAGTAATGCAATTTGCGTTTTTTTTAATGTTTGTTAAAAAATGGGTTGTGATCTACTACGGTCGTTCTTATTTCCTGGATTATTTATCTTGAGAGGCTTTTTAAGAGATATCTCACAACATTACGTCTAAAGGGGTTTTAACTTAGTAGATATCATTGCCCGTCTGAATCATTACACTATAGATGAAAAAAAATTTTCACCAGATATTTAAAATTGTCCATATATACGCTGGAACAGCATCGAAGGTTGACTTCGAATTTCCAAACGATATTGAGGCCCCCCCCCCCAAAAAAAAATACACTTATTTTGATATACATCCAGCTGAATATTAATAGCTGATGGTATATAGGTATACTGTACGTGTGTAAACACACTCACATACTGTACAATAGGGTGATAAAGATGTATTGATAATTGTATGGTTCTTGGAATTGTTTCATTAACTATAAATCGTTCTAACGTTATTATTACTTGTTTCCATTTGTGTGATTATTCTTGTTACTGTATAATCATTATTTTTTACTCTACTTTCATTTACATTTTTGCTTTGGTCACCAACTTCACCCCCGAGTAATTATCAGTGGTTGACTATTTTTTATAGGTTCAAAATGCAATTGGAATGTTCAATTGGAATTTTTGAATGGTGAACGTATGACTCTGGGGGCAATAGCTAACATTGCAGTCATTCCCTTCTGCAAGCAACCCTCACCCGATCATTCTTTTCCTCTTCCTCCCCTTATTTCCTTTTGTTTTTCTTCTCTCTTTATAAAAAAGCCTTATCTCATTGATAAATGTAAAGTAAATGATAACCCACCTCAACCTTTTCAATTCCTCATATAATTTATTTTTCTTCCCACATCACGCTACCTTTTACTCTTCAAAAGAGAGACAAAAATTGTAGAGTATTTAAGCGAGGTAAAAAAAAAAAATGGGGATTAGAATGTCATGGTCACTATGCAGGGTGACGCTTGACTTAGATTCAAAAGCAAAAGGGATTATCACCTGTCATGCAGCATATGCGTATTCTGTTCTGGTTTAATTGTAACAGCAGTTCAAGTCAGGGAATTCATGCTTCGCAAACTTTACCCCTTTTTTTAGGCTTAGTCAAAACGGAATACATATAAAGACTTGGAATAGGTGTTTCTTGCTTTTTGCAATTTTTAAGTGCAAACATTTTTAGGAATTCTGTAAATACACATTCCTGCATAACATAACAGTCTGATGAAAAGGTTCCACAATGATGGAAAGTGAGTATAAAATAATGTTTATTTTTTTGTAAGTTACTCCCAATATTCAGAAGAATATTGGGAGTTAAATGTCAGAGCAGGATTAGAAATGAAACTAAAAGAGAGATTACTCGAGTGCCATATGTGGATGAGGTCATGGTGAGAGGTAGATGGAGATGGTTTGGGCATGCTCTTCGTATTCCCTAAGAGAGATTAGTTCACCAAACTTTTAACTGGGCTCCACAAGGTATTAGAAGAGTCGGAAGACCCAGGCTAAGGACTATTAAAACGTGAAGTAGAAGAGGAATGGAGAAGCATTGATTAAAAAGCTCAAAATAGAGATGACTGGTGAAAGCTAACAGAGGCCCTTTGTGACAATAGGCGTGGAAGGAGGTGATGATGTTTAATACTCACTATCTAGAATTGTATGCACACACTGCCTTTATCGCTGTTTAGATATGCTTGTACCTTTCTGCTCTTATTACATAATTTATTTTGAGTTTATAATGAGATTTCCTCCGCCTTTGCTTTAGTGCCTAGTTATTTCCATCTCATCAAGTCTAAATGGCGATGAATTATAAGCCTTGATGAACTTTTTATTGAAAACTTGGTCCTGAAGTTTAAATCGATATCTTTAACGCCGAACTTGGCACTTTGATAATTTAAGGAAATAAAATCTTAACTGTTTTATTGTGTATTAATTGAAAGGGGAGAGAGAAAATGATCAAGTTACCGGGAAATCTTAATTGAAATTGTAAACTAAGGGATTAATTATTACAGTTTGTTATAATCTTGATTTATATTGCGAATGGAAATATAGTTTTAAATTCTTGATTGTTCTGAATCTCAATATCCTGATACTGAAAAAAAAAAACTAGAACATTTCAAATGATTACATTATAGAATCACAACAGAAGTTTATTATATCAGGGTGAAACTTATTTGTATTCAATTTAGTTAGATGTTGAGATTTTGGGCTTTGTTTGCTATTTTTAGATCGTGCTTTTGGTTCACATTAGTCATATTAAGCAACATCGTTAAACTTGATCTGTTAAGGTGATTACTTCGTGGAAACCACATTTCACTCGTTGATCATTTGGTATTTGTCGTCGGTAGATTTAATCACTCGTTTGTTATGCAGGATTTGTCGAAGGTGATTTCGTCATTTATTTAGTAGTCGTTATGTATCATTTAATGGCTTACAGTTCATAGTCCTTAACCATAATCATTAAAACAAAACATTTTTTATGGGTTGGGAAAGAGCCGTGAACATCATATCTTGTTTTAAAGGTCGCTCATGAATGGCAGGGGCAAGGGACAGTGACATTGCCCTATCGAACAGGACAATGCCCTAAAGGCTGACCATATACACACATGATCAGTGCCCAAGCCGACTCTCCACCCAAGATAGGACCCAGAGGGTCAGGCAATGGCTGCTGATGACTCAGCAGATAGACCTATATGCTCCCCCAAACACCCTATTCTTAGGTCACAAGTATGGTGAGGTTGCAGCGACCAAAGAAACCAAAGAGTTTGAGCGGGACTCGAACCCAAGTCTGGCGTTCACCAGTCAGGTACGTTACCACATTGGCTACCACAACCCCTGGCTTCATCAACTATACTCTACTCTATGTGCGTGTTGTCTTATTAATTACTGTGTCGGTACCAAAAAAAAAAAAAAAAAAAAATCACAGCTTCATTTTGATAGTAATAATCATCCATTGGCAGAATTTAAAATGAGAAATCCTGTCACCACCTGCGTTTACAATTTTTTGAATTATATACTAAATGCATACTTTCATATACTGTATTACAAACAAACAAAGGGCATTCATTTGACCAGCAAGCCTCCACAGAAGCAAAAGTAACTATTTCATTTCCATATTCATGTAAGAGAAACATTTAGGTGTTATGTAATATGTATTATATGAAAACGAATGTTTCTTCCGAAAAATAGATTAACCTATTGGGAGAGAGAGAGAGAGAGAGAGAGAGAGAGAGAGAGAGAGAGAGAGAGAGAGAGAGAGAGAGAGAGAGAGAGAGGAGAGAGAGAGAGGAGGAATGAATTTTGTCTGTGTGAACTAATTTTTATGTAGTTATGATACATAATGGCTTGATTTCGGTGAAAATTCACTCATATTTGGCATTTAATATTTTCTTGGAAGAAATGCGTAGGATAACTCTCAAACCGTTGACCCTTCGGTGCTGGTGACTCCGCCAATTATCTCTCTCTCTCTCTCTCTCTCTCTCTCTCTCTCTCCCTCTCCCTCTCTCTCTCTCTCTCTCTCTCTCTCTCTCATATGAGGTTTACGTAGACTGTATTGTATTGTTTTTAGAATCATGAAAAAAGTGGTTTTCCCAAGGTTATTGTAAATAATAATTTTCACGCTTTTAGTATTAACTTTCACGCAGATATTGTTCTGACGTCCCCTTCCACCCACTACCTTTTTACTTTCCTCCCTCAAACCCACGTCAGAATAAAGGCGATTATGCCTGGCATGGCAGTTGGTGTCTGCGTATAGTGACAACAATTTTTACCTTGTGGAGTTAAGTTATTCGTTTGCAAATGAGTCGATACGGGCTCCGTGGGTGGAAAGCGAATGGACGTGTATAGCTTTTTTTTTTTTACAATTTTAAACAAGGTGAATATTTGGTTTAAATCTCTCTCTCTCTCTCTCTCTCTCTCTCTCTCTCTCTCTCTCTCTCCTCTCTCTCTCTCTCTCTCTTTACCAATGTGCATTATATAACTCTTCGACCTTTCTATCAATTTTTTCGTTACTTACATAAAATATCTTCACGGAATTGAAAAATACTATTTTAAAAAATCCAAATTTGTTCCCAACATTTTAATCATTGCATAGATGCATTGCGTAACTTGAATTACGTCATTGCATGTTTACGTTTTAAAGGTCGTAAGTAATGCGAATGGCATTGAAACACTATTATTGAAGTGTGTCACTCATTTTACTTAGATTCTTCTTGTTTGGTTGTAAAAAGTTGAAATTGTTTAATATGAATCAAGTTATTTTGGCCGTGCCAAAATGCAGCATTTGTCATGTCGAGTTACAGCGTTCATTAAAATGTTGGGGTCAGTTGAATGTTCCAGATTGACATTTTTTCCCCATGTAGTTTGCTAAATTATATATATATATATATATATATATATATATATATATATATATCTATACCTATCTATCTATCTATCTATCTATCTATATATATATATATATATATATATATATATATATATATATATATATATATATATATATATATATATATTAATATATAATATATATAGTGGCAACAATTTACTATATTATGATATTGAATTGTCAGTATATAAGTTGTTTTACACATATTTGTATTTTTAGGGTAGAATTATTTCCAAGTAAAGTATTTAATCAACCCATTGCTGTGCAAATAAAATTGTCAGGTACCGAGGCCAATTAAAAAGTTGGTGTTGATGACGGCTGCGAGCGGGAATGGTCGAGACTCATGGTATGTTCGCCAACGGCTGCAAGGGAAAAACATCTCCATTAAAACGGCTTTCTTTCTTATTTTAGTCGGTTGTCATTTGTTTACGATCCCGTAACTCGTTTCGTTTGCCATAGATCCATTTTGGCGATTTACTCTGCAGTACAGTAGCATGTGAGGGTCAAGATCTCGTCGTAATAATAGAAGCTATGACGGGAATATTATCTTTTCTTTGGGGGGAATGATAGCAGTTTAATAGGAATTTCGACTTAATTGCCGAGGCAAGTTTCAAATGATACAGCCTCGACCCCTGTCGGGCCATCTGTGTCACCTTCATTGTTAAGTTGTAAAGGGAGAGCCAGAAGTTGCAATAAGAGTCAAATTTATGAAAGTCGATTAATTGCATGCATTCTCTCCTTCACTCCCACCCTGGCCTTATCACCCGCCTATGTCCTCCTCATATGCACCCCATAGTCACCCTCTCTTCCTCCTCCCCCTATAGTAACTAGCCGTCCTTAGTTTTTATCCAACTCTTTTTCTCTCCTCCTCCCTTTTCCCTTTGTCGTCTGTGAATTTTTCCCTTTCCCTCATTCGAGCTCAAACCATTTCTCTCTCAGTAAGAGAGAGAGAGAGAGAGAGAGGAGAGAGAGAGAGAGGAGAGAGAGAGAGAGAGAGAGAGGAGAGGGGAGTGACGAGAGAGAGAGAGAGAGAGAGTAGTGCGCCTCTATTCACCTGAATAGGAAACCATAGGTAAATACAATTCCCTGCCCCCTAAAGATGCATTCACATCGATTTCTCTTGCGATTCGTTGTAAGGGTTCTGAAATAGGAAAATGCTTTTCTCTATATTTACATGTGTTAAGGAGGGGAGAATCTGTCTCTCTCGACTCCTTTTCGTTTGACTCCAGTTAGGGAAGCACCTCAGAATAGAAGGAATGGGAAAAAGTTTCCTTTCTGAATTTTACTTCATTTCGTGGATTACGGTAATTGTTGGTACACATGTGTGATTAACTTTATTTCACGTACTTAATTTGCTTCATAATTTTTGTTACCTGTTTGTTTAATCTTTAAAGGAAGATTTTCCATCTGTTAACACTCCATTATTTCCTTTCTAATTTTCTCCCTTTTTGCATGTTGTATGTAGTCACACATTAGCTTTCCTTGCTCTCATAAATAGCTTGTCTCTCGAGATTGTATGATTCTCTTTCAAGTCACTGCAACTTAGTTCTCAAAGTATCTTGTAAGGTTCATCTCTTCCGAACGGCGCCAGTTGGGATATGCCATTATTTGGCTTTGCTGTTGTAAGCTTGAAATTTTGATGTAATCTCAGAAAGTGGAATTTATCTTCATTTTTTCAATAAAGAATGTCTAATATGTGTAATTATATATATTGACATGTCCTCAGGAACTGCAATAGTAAGATTTAGTTATAAATGTTCTGACATTTTAAATCCTGTAGATTACTTGGGTTAGTTAATATTCCCTTTTTCCTTTTTTTTTCTTTTTAACCTTAAAACATGACTACCTGGAAATGCAGATGTGTGAACTTGTTTCCAGGAACACAACGTTGAAAGCTCTTGTTATTGGAGTAGTGCCACACCCAAAAAGAAGGACCCTAATTGCATGTTTTTTCTGTAATGCGAAGAACGCTCTGACCCCAGAGTCAGCTGGTATACCACGCCCCAGAGACAATTTGATTTTGGCTTCTCTAAAATCACATATTTTGAAGTTCTCGCTGTGGGATATTTCTGAATTTTATCCAACCTAAAATTCAATTCTAAATTTTGTTTTTAATTTTGAATGATGTATTTTTCATGTTTTAAAAACATGATTTTTTTTAGGTTTAGAAATTAAGTATTTTATTTTTATTTTGTTTTCAAAACCAAAATATACGGTGTGTGTGTGTGTATTATATGTGTATGTGTGTATATATATATATATATATATATATATATATATATATATATATATATATATATAATGTATATATATATATATATATATAATCACACAATCATTTACCATATTGGACACATAATACCTAGGATAGAAACCAGGTGTCACTAAGGTCAGGTCAGTTTAAGAAATGAAAATTTTGGAAGTATAAGTGTCTCGTTTCATAACAAATGCATTGAGTTTGTGCATTTCATGTCTTACTAGCGATATGGTATGTACATCCACTGGTACTGTCAGAAGAATTCTTTTTTTAGAGTTGTTTTAATTTTATTTATCGCTTTGAAATGCTACATTGACATTGAAATTTGTTTTACAATTGGTTTTTTTTTTTATCCTCAATGAATATTTTTTTCTTAATGATCGTTTAATAGAATTTCATGCTACTTTAATTTCTTGATAGTACAGTAATCCTAATCTTGTTTTCTTCATTATTAATATATTAAGGGCTGTAAACTTTAATGTTCTCAAAACTACTGAAGTGAATAATCGGATTTCTTAACTTTTTTACATTTTATTTGATTTGAACGAAAATGGACCAACCTTGAATTGATCATTACATCTGTTTTACTGTAATCCAAAAAAAGGCAAGCTACAATTATAATAAAATCCATTGACCATACCATATCATTCAATATATAAAAAGAACTTCTAATTTTTCATTTTCTGGCCCCATATAAATCCTTTTACTTTATCAAGTATAATGTTACTTATATTGGGAATGAGAGAAACCCCTGCATATGTATTGATTTGTAGAATATGCACTCATACATTATATATACATATATGTGTATGTATACATTACATGTATATGGATATATATTGGGTTTTGTATGTATATATATATATATATATATGTATATATATATATATATATATATATATATATATATGTATATATATATAAATATATATATATATATATATATATATATATATATATATATATATATATATATATATATATATATATATGCCTGTGTATATATACTACAATTTATATTGACAGAATGCCTCAGTGAATATCACAACATATGCTGGATTGCTATTGTCCTAATAAATTCCGTATATGTCATTATACTTTATTTGGAAACAATTTTCTTTTTCTTGTATGTTATGTCGTTACAGCGAAGTGCTATGATATTTTTGTTTGGTATTGGGGACATGGTTGTAAAATGCATTTCTTGTTTTTTATATCCTAAACAAGTGATGTTTTTTTTTTTTTTTTTTTTTTTAAAAAGCAAAAATTTGTTGTATCCACCACAAAGGGGTTTTGGATTTATTTGTTGTGTTAGATCTCAACCGAAAAGGGCCAAGAGAAATAGATATAACTGTGACAATAACAACAGCAACAAAAACATCAACAAAAGTCGAATTAAAGCAAATCAGATAAAAGATAAAAGTAAATATTCAGATTTTTTTCAATTCTCTTATTCATATTTTTTTTTCTTTTTCGACTTTTTCCTTTCTTTTCTTATTTTTCAGTTCTTTGTTTTTTTCGGCTTTCATTTCGTTTACTGAACTGGATGAAATGGTTGAGGTGAAGGTTTTGGTACCAAATTGACGAAGCGTTAAAACGGGCTGAGAGATTTTTCTTGTTTGACTTAATACTACCCCTCCTTTCTTCTCTTTATATATATATATATATATATATATATATATATATATATATATATATATATATATGTACATATATATATATATATATATATATATATATATATATATATATATATATGTATATATATATATATATATATATATATATATATATATATATATATATATATATATATATATATATATATATATATCTCGTTTTTCAATAATTTTCAATAGTTATTCTATTCTTATTTCATATCTATAGGTGTTGCATTTCTATTAGTTTTTTTTATAACTCCCTAGAACTATACAGTAAATGATTTATTCCCATAAAATAATAAAAATATTTTATCCTATTTATTTTCATTGTATAGTGGTAGTTTCAACTTTAATTCGTACGTTATAGTTTTTGTCCATCTTTTGACAAACATATCTCGTAAAGTTTCGTTAATGTCATCTGCTGCATTTTGTTTTTGTGTTCTAAATATTTAGTCGAAACTATAGTGGCGTCCTAATGTGTGAAATTATTAGTAGAATCCATTTGGTAAAACTACAGAATAGCTCAACAGAAAAGACTATTATAATATTGTCCAGTATTTGAAACTGCATTAGAAAGATCTGTTCGGGGTGATTTATGTATAATGTTGGTTGGCCAGGGCACCAGCCTCCCGTTGAGATACTACTGCTAGAGAGTTATGGGGTCCTTTGACCAGCCAGACAGTATTACGTTGGATCCTTCTCTCTGGTTAAGGTTTTTCCCCTTTGCCTACCCATACACCAAATAGTCTGGCCTATTCTTTACTGATACTCCTCTGTCCTCATACACGTGACAACACTGAGATTGCTGAACAATTCTTCTTCACCCAAAGGTTATCTACTGCACTGTAATTGTTCACTGGCTACTTTTCTCTTGGTAAGGGTAGAAGAGAGTCTTTAGCTATGGTAAGCCGCTATTTTAGGAAAAGGACACTCCAAATTCAAACCATTCTTCTCTAGTCTTGGTTAGTGCCATAGCCTCTGTACCATGGTCTTCGACTGTCTTGGGTTAGAGTTCTCTTGCTTTAGGGTACACTCGGCCACTCTATTCTCTCTAAATTCTCTTCATCTTGTTTTGATAAAGTTTTTATAGTTTATATAGGAGATATTTATTTTATTGTTATTGTTCTTAAAATATTTTATTTTTCCTTGTTTTCTTTCCTCACTTGGCTATTTTCCCTATTGGAGCCCCTGGGATTATTGCATTCTGCTTTTCCAACTAGGGTTATAGCTTAGCAACTAACCATAATAACAGTAATAATAGTTGTAAAATCTTTACATCATGTAAAAGGGATTATCTGAATGATATTCCTTTCAAGCCCTTTTAGTTGATATGTTGTACATTAGACTCCACGTTGAGCTTTTTCTTGTTCCATAAAGCACGGTTCAACTCCGGTCATTTGGTTATGTAAAACATAATTAATTGAATTATGGAAGAAACTTTTAATCTGGGTGCATTACAGATTTTAAGGCTTTCAGCTATATCATATCATGTTTTATAGGTTAACTAATTTTATTATTCGACGGTCTAAAATGGCTTAAATTAACTAGAATTATAACTCGGCTAACTCGCTCTATCTTCTCTTCATTACGAATTTCACTAATATTGGGTTGGTTTGATATTTACTAAGCACGTTAAAATTAATATTTAACGAGAATTAGTTATGAAATGCCGACTTGCTTTGTCAGTGCCATGGTAAAAATAACTCTGAGACAGATGAAACAGAATCATATAATGGTGTATTGGCTTCAGTCTTTTGATGCAACATTTTTGTTCTTTTTTTTTTTTTTTTTTTTTTTTTTTTGCTTTAAAAGAATAAGATTTGGTCGTCCCATTGTTGATAATTATTCTTAATCACAATTTAAGAAACTTTTTTTTTAATTATTTTTGGGACTTATTTCATGAGAGGCTTAAATTGTATATACTACCAGACTTTCTCAGGGTTTTTTTTCCTTTTAAATTTAAGTACTTTAATATTTGGTTCATTACAAGATAACAAATGTGTTTTCTAAACTTATACATTTCTAGTGTTGATTATTACGACTTTAGACGTTTTACTACTGGTTCTGGAATACACATAAAGAGCTTGTTGGGTTCAGCTTCCTTACAGTAGCCACACTTGTGTTGGATCGAAGCATGGAACGGAAGAGGCGAACACCTTTTTTGCTATCATTTAGATTAAAACATAGTACTGACAAGCTTATCCAAAATATGAGATCAGGCTAAGAAGTAAATGTTATTGTGATTACGGAGATTGCATAAATTAGTGTACAAGTGTCCTGTAGCCTATATTGTGTTTATCACAAGCCTGGCTACAACCCTAATTTGAAAAGTGGAATGATACATACCTGAGGGAAAAACTTCTCTGTATAGAAAAAGGAAACAGAAGAATAAAGAATAAACTATTAAAGATAAGATAAAGGAAAACACAACCTCTTTGTGAACCACCAGTGACAGGGCTACTAAGTACAAGTAAAAATTCTAATCCAAGAGAGTTGAATGCTCGGGACAGAGGCTATAGTACTGTAGTATTTGTTTGATTTCGGCGATCCCTTTTCCTAAAAGAGCTGAAGTCTCTTTTACATTTGCCATACGGGCAAGTGGCCATTGAACAGCTGCATTAACTCCCCACGGGGTGAGATAGTAAGGTGTAATATGCTTAGTTTAGACAAATGTATAGGGAAGTAAAATAATGTCATTAGGAACGGGTTACATTCTTCTGTGTATGTTTAGGCACATAAAAGATCTTACGTAAAGAAAAATTTTGTATTGTACTGTCTAGCCAGTCCTTAAATTATTGTATAAATCTCTAACTGTAGTTTCTTAACGGAGTGCTGTTACCCTCTCCAATATACTGCATGCAGATTCTTTACACAGTGCATTATATATATATATATATATATATATATATATATATATAATATATATATATATATATATATATATATATATATATATATATATATATATATATACACACATATATAATATAACGAAAATGTTGTAAAATTCGTAAATGTCATTAGAGAGGAGTGGAAGACCTAGATAGCACTTCGATTGTAAGAAAGGTGTTGGAAAGCAAGGTTTAAATTTCAAATTTCAGGACTGAAAAGTGCGCGTAAGATACAACTAAATGTTGCATTGTGAAATGTTGGTGCAACGCATTGCTAATGACAGGCGTATGGTGTTATGGGAGTTTTATTTTTTTCCCATTCAAATCAAATCTTTTAATGGGAAACTGGCTAATTTGAAGGATGTATTTAAGAGGGTCTAGTTAGCAACTGCATCCAAGAAATAAATTGTCTGTGAAACTTACATATTCTTATATTAATTTTAAATGTTGAATGTTTCGAATACCTAATGATATCATTACATAATGAACTAAAGAATAGCAGGGAAAGGGAAATCTGAAAATTGTTTTCCTTCTTAATTTAGAAGACATTTAAAACAAACCGTACATTTGTGGACTTACTTGAGCAAGCAGCCAGCTAGTCAGATTAGTAATTATACAATTGCCATGTTGTGAGATACACTCCCTGCCAGAACAACTCCGGGTTTGCCGTGTAGACAGATACATTATGAATAAAAACAGAACACAATCATTGAACAGACATTGTCCCCCTTTGGAGAGAAAGTCCTATTGTCCTGTGTTCACATGACCAGTTGGCTGAACTCTTTAAGTGACCTGGCTCCCTGACCTTAGACTGCATGAAGAATTCAACAGCACAAGCCTCCTACCTTAGATGTCGTGTGCCACCACCAAGATTCTTTATTCCTAATGGAAACTTAAGGTCCTCTATTTCGCAGAAACTATGTTATTTCGCAAGCTCTGATACCTGGAAATGTAATATCACGATGGCATGAATATGTTATTTTCCCAGCCATGTCGTTTGGCAATGTTATTTCAAATGAACTGTTAGGTTGTTTAGGTATTGTCAGAGTAAACTGCCGATAGTTTTCAAGTGAGATTAGCGAATTTTAGTCGTACTGTTTTACCTTGTGAAATCATGTTGAATTTACGTCCTCTTCTGCTTTGACGTCTACAGTAATTTTAACTCTTGAATTTGTATCAGCCAGGATTTTATAGTTACAGAACTTTCTAATAGACGACCGTAGCCTGTCTGTTTTTGTCGTAACTATCTTTAGAGGACGGTGGATCTTTCACATATTGTCAGTTTGTCACTTTTAAAGTTTATGAATGATCTTTGCAGCCGTTTACTTTATCCCCGTGCCCTCATCCTGTCTTTCGAATTTTTTTTTTCCACCCAATTAAAAGTATAACTTCAAAGTGTATCTGCGGAGGGTTCCCCCCTTTCCATGTCGCTCATGGACCTACCCGGTCCCAGGACCGGATCTTATGGCCCAAATTGAAATTGACATCCATCCTAAGGAAGAATGATATCTGAAAGAAGAAAAAAAAATCTAGAATGAAACATTTGCATGCGAAACATCGTTGTCGTTTACAATTAGAACAAGAAAAAAGAGTGGAAAGTTTTTTTTTTTTTTACCTCGAGACTTGGGCATAACGTCAAATGCTAGACGTTTCCGGAAAAAAATTCTGTGTATTTCAGTGGTTCTTTTTCGGATTCCGTATTACAAGCATTCTCCGCACTTAATGCTTCACAAAGACTGTTTTTATTGTTTTCCATGGGTCTTTGATGGTTGTAGTGGTCCATATTCGTGTTTGCGTTCTATCGTCGAAGTTGGATTTTAGTATCTATTATAAAAACTGGCCTTTGGAAGTTTTTTCCTCGCGGCAAAACGCGTTTTTATGACCGATTTTCGGATAATAAACCTAAATAGCAAAATGACCAAAATAGTTAAAGTAAATACGGTTAACAACAAAGTAAATTAAACAAGGTGAATTTTATATAAACTATGAAACAAGTCTCGCGTCAACCTATCAAAAACATCTGTAAGTTTCAACTTTTGATGTTCCACCGATTCAAACGCATGATTAGAAAAGACCTTTTCACTGTTTGGTCACAATAAGAATAATATTTTTCAGAGTATTGGTGGAATTGAACATTACATAAAAAGACAGTATTATTGAGATTACCTTCCTTTGTAAAATTACATTGTGTAGCCTGGGAAGATATGAATATAAAGATAATGGGGATGGGCAATGACCTAACTGAACGACTGTTCCAGAGATCAAGGTCAAGAATGACGAATTTAACAGACTTGAAGTTTCTGTCCAAGAACTTGAGATGAGAGTCTGCTGTTGAAGATCAAACAAGAAAACAGTATTCAGAATTGCAGAATAGAATAATTTACTCAAGTCTCCTAAAATCTAATAGTTAGATTATAGAATTCAGTAAAAGTATATATGAGCAAAAATCCAGTCCTTAATTTTATCGTGAACAATCTGTATTTTTGTAACGATGATGACCCCTATGAAACATTCTGAAACATAGTTGCTACTGATAGCTATGGAAAAATGGTTAGGATTATTGCCAACTATTTTTTCTTTACTTTATTAATTGGAAAGTAATTACTAACTACCAAACCACGCCCTTGTTGCATTGACTGTGATAATTACGATGTAGTCTATGTTTGGGGAGGGAGGAGTTTTTAATTGAAGGTACCAGAAGTCACGAATGCTCTCTCTCTCTCTCTCTCTCTCTCTCTCTCTCTCTCTCTCTCTCTCTCTATCTCTCTCTCTCTCTCTCTCTCTCTCTCTTTTGTTTTAAATTCAGTGTAAAGATGAAGTTTATAAACATTTGTGGCATGATTTTGTTATTGTTGACACTAGATTAACCTATGCATAACTATGATGATAAACCCCATTATTTTTTCATTAATGTTTATGGTTATAATTTCTCGTTTCACACTGCATAAAAACATTCCTTCTCGTTGTTTTAAAATGTTAGCACCGAAATCTTAGATAATGTTTGGAAACTTTTCGCTTGTCTTGCATACAAAGGGTCGTGTCGGACGTCAGTAATTTATAAAGGCCAAGACTCTCCGAAGTTGTAAACTTTTCGAAAACAATTGTCACTTATTTAGAGGTAAGTTTTAGCCCGTCCTGTGTCTGCCAAGGTAAAGATTACAACCCTTAAGATAGGATAGCAATTTAATGACACGTGTAGATGAATTTTGTTTAATGTCATTTCTCTTTGCACGTGTTCAAAGTCATATACTTTGGATGAAATTGTTCCTCTTTAGTCAGATGATCATTATTTTATTTGTTCATTAGAATATTTATTTTTAATTTCTTATATTTTTTATATCCTCGTCTGATTTGTATACAAGGAATCTCTCTCTCTCTCTCTCTCTCTCTCTCATCTCCTCTCTCTCTCTCTCTCTCTCTCTCTCTCTCTCTCTCTCATTTAATCCAGTTTATCTGCACTTGGAAAAAATAGTTGAAAGTCCTTAAGTAGATAGCGTAATTACATTCAATTAATGTATTTGTTGTATTTTTTCCTAATTTTCTTTTGGGATAATATTAATTTTCGTAGGTGTACATTCATTTCTCAAATTCTGCTATATGTAAAAATTTTCTCCTTATCTTTGTGTGGTTTAAGATTCAATTATTTTATTTATTTTATTTATATTTGTATTCATTATATAATAACGATCTTGTTTCATGTCCAAATTCATATTATAGATAAAAATAGACGGTTTAAAGAGTTTCAATAATTTCTAGAAAAGAAAAGCATAAATGTAGTCGGGTAGCCTAAAATGTGTTCAGTTTGAAATCTCGGTTGTTATATACCAAAATGTTGGATAATTTATATACGAAACACAGGACCCTTCCGGTTGGGCAAACATAATAAAGTTTAGGCAAGGATTAATATGTAATTCGGAGGAGATTGCACTCAAACGTATGATATCACGTTCTTATGATGTTAAGATAGGCGTTATGGCCGTACTCTTTAGCAATGGCATTTATGCAGGCGGCATTCCCTTATCCACGGCCGGAATTCAAAGTGGCAATAATGCTCTTGCTCAGGGGAAAGCTAACATATTCCTCCTGCCATCCTACGCTATAGATATGTTATAATGATACTTGTTTGTGCTCGGAATTCCTTTTCAAAGGGGGGTTTTGGGGTATTTCCCACCTTTTACTTCATTCGTATATAGTATTTGGATATGAAGTGTTTTGATTTGATTGCATTTTTGCTCTTGAATATTTCAAGTGTAATACGTATGGTTATTCAAGTTTGATTTGTTTGCAGCTAAAGCCAGTAGTGCAGGAGTTAGTTAATAACGTTCATGTACTGTATGTGTATGTATTACTACCATTTTGTTTAAAAAGTAACTGTTAATATGATATTTCATAATCGATATTTCTTTGTTTTGTAGATAGCATTGTATGAATTGCTCTCTCTCTCTCTCTCTCTCTCTCTCTCTCTCTCTCTCTCTCTCTCTCTCTCATCTATATATATATATATATATATATATATATATATATATATATATATATATATATATATATATGATTCGTTTTATATACTTGTGCCACCTCGATCGTGAATTTACCATTGTTAAAAAACATACGAATGTAGTATGACATTGTTGTTTAGTTTTCTTTCATTATTATTATTATCCCCTTGATAGAAGTAAAGACACTACTGTGAGGCAAGTACAACGGTCAAGTTTGATTTTATATTTATTTTTAGTGAAATAGCATGCAAAAATTGTATCCTCTTTAGTTTTTCTGTCCCTTCGTGTGCTTGAAATTGATAACTGCTGAAATAAAGAATACATTCAGTACCCTTTCACGGTTTTGATCTTAGGTAAATACATGAAAACATTCAGTAGAAACAGAATTATGAAATGTATTTAAGTAAACTTGTATACAATGTGACATTAATGTTAATAGGAATAGCACTTATGCTAAAAGTTTATTAAAGAGACATACGATTGTGGACTCTGTTCCATTTACATTCTTTCAATATATTTATTTAAGACTTGCTGGAATTATTGCATCGTAGAGGAGCAATATGAGGCCTAATAGGTCGAGATCAATAATGGTTTTATGAGTAGCATTTCCAAAGCTCTCTGGCGAGGAAGGGAAGTTCGGGGACCTTGGTTGGAGGTTAGCACGCGAACCTCCCTAAGTTGCCCTTTTTATAGAGAGCACTTTTTCTGTCGTTCTCTTTTAAGAGAGACAGCAACCTGATTAGGGTTATGCGATTGTTGTATACCCGAGTGGCCTAGCGTTTTACCTTTACATTTTATATATATATATATATATATATATATATATATATATATATATATATATATATATATATATATATGTGTGTGTGTGTGTGTGGTATATATATATATATATATATATATATATATATATATATATATTTATATATATATATGTATATATATGTATATATATATATATATATATATATATATTATATATATATATATATATGTGTGTGTGTGTGTGTGTGTGTGTATAAAAACTTCGTCATTACATGCTATAAACTTATTTTAAGCCATAGTAACCGCATTTCAGATACAGATTATATTCTTCCCAAAAAGAGGTCCATGTAGTCTATCTACATATTTGCATATACATTACATGTTTGGCGTGAAGTCATGGACACTCAAACTTAATTGGCAGATCATTGATTTTTTTTATGTTTTGATGTCCGTTTGATCTTCAGAATTGTATTAACGACTGTCAGACAATGTTCAAATTCATCACCTGCTTCCTTCGTCAAAGTATCAAGTTGTCGGTCAGCGTTATCGATTCATAAATGGCTAATTGCATTGATAATGAAAGAGTAAGTTTCCGTTGCCCGTGATTATATTTATGGATTATTGACGTAAACATCAATTATTTCTTGATATTGAAGTGTTCCTAAATGTTTGCCTAACGTGTCGTAGTCGTAACCTAGAGTGCTTTTGTGTTTGTGTAAATCTATTCTGTCTTATTCTTACTTCAGTGCATTAAACCCGTAAGGTTGGCTGCAAATACAGGTTTCCTTACGATTCCTTATGTTGAGGTATATAGCGTAATGGGGGAAATTGATAGATTTAATGTTACTTTGATAACTTTGATCAGGTTTTTTGTAATTATTCCTTTGCAGATGATTTGTCAATATAATCGAACCTCCTTTCTCTCTTTTCAAGAATGCTTGACTAAGTTTTTATTCGATATTTGAACAAGAAAGCTTTATCTTTTAATATTTTACTCTTGGTAAGTCAAGTCAGCACAAAATCTTCGGTTGATGTATTGAAGTGGGGAGGAACAGATATGTATATATTGTCCTGAATCGATGACTTCTTATTTGAAGGGGATTAGATTTTTGGAGACTTTTTCAATGGATATGTAAACGAAAACACACGTGTTTGTTTTAATTCATGCTTATAACATTAAAATCAAGACTTTATCAAATGAGGGATATTTAATTGATTCTTCTTTACTCAAGGAGTCAACTACAGCACTGCAATTGCCCAGTGACTGTTTTCCCCTTGGTGTGGGTAGAAGAGGCTGTAAGCAGCTCTCCTATGATGACACAACAAAATCAAACCAGTGTTCTCTAGTCTTTGATAGTGCCATAGCCTCTGTACCATGTTCTTCCACTGTTTTGGGTTAGAGTTGTCCTGCTTTAGGGTACACTCAGGAACACTATGTTTCCTTTCCTTTCCTCACTGGGATATTTTACCTGTTGGAACCCTTGGGCTTATAGCATCCAACTTGGCCAACTAAGGTTGTAGCTTAACTAGTAGTAATAATAATAATAATGTGGTCATTTGTAAATTTTTATTGTGTGTATTGACATGAACTTTTCATAATATTTTTTCCTGCCTCATGTCTTTCAAGGTGAATAGCAGGGTAGGTATCATACTTTAGAACCGAAATGAAAATTGGTTGTAGGAATGATTTTTTGTGTCTTGTCGAAGTAAATAAGTTACTCGAAGTTCTTGATTAAAGGTGAAGGAACTTATTCATTATATGTTTTCGTGAACTTGAGGGTAAATTACGAAAACAAACATTTTGTTTTCATTCAGTACATTATGCCGTATGAATTTTTTAGATTATGTCTGGTAAATAGTTTTTGTTTTATTCATTTTTAGCGATGTTTAATATTGACTTTCTTTAAAAAAAAAAAAGGAACTTAATGTGTGTTTAGGATACATCCTTTTCTTGGTTTAAGTTATAGAAAATTTAGTAACCTTTTTATTTTGTGTACTATTTTGGAATTACTGTAGTCTTTATGATGATAAGAAAGTTTTTTTTTTTTTTTGTTAATTCAGTGTATTTTATAATGAGAAAATTATTAAATGGTTATTTTTCTTCTTACATAGTTTCGTATCTGGTTTGTTTTCGTGTACTAATAACATTCATGGATTACCAAAGTGATAAGCATATTTGGGACGAATGCTAGCCACTCATTATTATGTTAGCCTCACCTATTGTGTTTCCATAACGGGGAAAAGGGAAATCTTGAAGATTTTGGTAGTGAACATGTGTTTATAAGTTGATCGGAAATATCGAAGGGGCATCATAAAGGCAAGCTGACTTCTGATTTATGACGCCTGGAGATTTGATATAAATTTTAGGATTATTATTCTTTTTAATTGAGTTTCTTGTTCTCGTTAGTAGTTTGGAATTGCATTTCTAGTACTCCTATTTGACAAACAGAAAGTTGGAAACATACTTGGCAATAATGTTTACATCCCCAATTTCAGTATCATTTATATGTTTTGAAATTCTCAAATGTCTTTTTTTTCTTTCTTGATATACATGAATGTTAACCCTTTCGTTGAGGTCCTTGGGTGCATTGTTCTTCTCTCAAGTTGTACAAATAATCTCTCTCTCTTCTCTCTCTCTCTCTCTCTCTCTCTCTCTCTCTCTCTCCTCTCTCTCTCTCTCTCTCTCTCTTCGTTGAGGTCCTTGGGTGCATTGTTCTTCTCTCAAATTGTACAAATGATCTCTCTCTCTCTCTCTCTCTCTCTCTCTCTCTCTCTCTCTCTCTCTCTCTCTCTCTCTCTCTCTCTCTCTCTCTCTCAAGAAGTTTACAGTGATATTAGCGTAGTTTGGAAGCTTAATTACGGCGAGCCTCTGTTAATTATTCCTCTTAATATTTAGTTTGGAGTAAGTGTCTAGACAGTGTAATATATTACTCCAGTAATTATTTTCCACAACTCCAGTTTCAAAGTCGGTTAACGCCACGACGAAATTCCAAAGGATTTTTTTTCGAGGGGTAAAGATTTGTTGAGGGGAATCGGGGAATGCATATTAGCAGGAAGCGAGAGGAAGTAGTACAGTTAGTGAATAAGTGATAATGCTCATGGTGTATTTGTCAAGTATCTGACATTGTAAATGTTTTCGGTGATCATATTTTGTATAGCGTCCATAAAACATGCGTTTTATATATATATATATATATATATATATATATATATATATATATATATATATATATATTTGTGTATATATATATATATATATATATATATATATATATATATATATATATATATATATATATATATATATATTTGTATGTGTATATATATTCATATATATATTTATGTATATGATATATATATGTGTATATATATACATATATACATTTATGTATATGATATATATGTTTATATATATACATATATATATCTTTATGTATATGATATATATATGTGTATATGTATATATATACATATATATTTGTATCTATATAGTATATATACAGTATATATATATATATATATATATATATATAAAGTATGTGAGTGTATATATTTGTATCATGGAATTTAATGGTACATCACATGCAGCTCGACCATTAGGTCATACACGGCGCAAGACTAGTGGAAATAACAAAATAACTCTTGCAATCAATCTTGGAGAATAGAGTCTTACGTAACTTTGTGATTACGAAAATGGCCGACGGATTTACGAAAGAACTTTTATTCCGAACACCCTCTTTCACTTCGGGTGATTTACTCGCTAAGCCTAATTGTTGCGTTTTTGCGAAGATTCGATGCACCCTCTCTCTCTCTCTCTCTCGTCTCTCTCTCTCTCATCTCTCTCTCTCTCTCTGCGTTTGCGTGGTGGTGGTGTGTGTGACTGAAGTCAAACCATTAGTAAAATGTTCTTGTGTCACGATAGTCATGTTCATGCGAGTGACTTGATGGAATGTGTGAGTTAGAGCTATAAAATGTCGTTAAATTTCAATTTTATAATGAAGGCTATAAATCATAGGATATTTTCCTATAGCTTTAACGCTTAATGGATATGTATCTGTGTACATTATATATATATATATATATATATATATATATATATATATATATATATATGTGTGTGTGTGTGTGTGTGTGTGTGTGTGTGTGTGTGTGTGTGTGTGTGTGCTTATGCGCGTAAAACACACAGGGAAACGTGATACTCCGGTGCAAAAGCAGCCCAGAACTCAATCTTATATATTAATTTGCGTGTGGATCATATATATATATATATATATATATATATATATATATATATATATATATATATATATATATATGTGTGTGTGTGTGTGTGTGTGTGTGTGTGTGTGTCTGTCTGTCTGTCTGTCTGTCTGTCTGTCTGTGTGTAAAACTATCGTAATAATATGCATAAATGACTTTTAACATTCACAAATAATATGGTAAAAGGCTTGATAGATCTTTATTCTATTTCTAAGATATTTATAAACCCCCAACAGCACCAAAACGCCCCGTCGCCCTCCTCTACCGATGCGTTTGTCGTTCTGATTTTAGTGTTGTCAGTCTTAAAATTTCAAGGTTCCGTGGTCGGGAGGGAGCTACTAGTTACGTGGTGGCTGGAATGGGGGTTGGGGCGAGTAGAGCCGAGATTTTTTTTGCACTATTCCAGGTCAGTTGTTTGAAATTACAAAGACCTTGGCACTGGGACGGCACGGAGGCGAAAATGAATATTGGTGAAAGATATGTGAAGGGATGCTGAAAGAATAGAAGGGAAAAGAGAGAGAGAGAGAGAGAGAGAGAGGAGAGATGAGAGAGAGAGAGAGAGAGAGAGAGAGAGAGAGAGAGAGTACCCAACAGGCACTTTAGCAAGATTCATGGTGAAATAATTATGCATTCTCACATCATTTGAAAGTAATAATTAAGCACTTTTACAAAGGCACGAAAAAGGCGAGGGAAAAATGTATTGTAGAGTTCATTAGAGGTTAATTTGGCGAAGAACAATTCAGGTAATTAGCCTGGAATTATGAAGACGTATAAATTAGGGTTTCGTTGCAAAAGGGGAATACGAATCGGAACACGATATTAACATGTAAAAAGGGAGGGAGGAAGAAGATATGAGTTTCCTGTTGAAAGGTCGTGATTTATAGCAGATATCCCTTCTTTTCTTGCCTGTGGTCAAGCTGACTGCTCCTGCTGCCTTTGCTTCTACTACTGCTATCACTACTAATACTGCTTCTGTTGCTAGTGGAGGAAACGGGGAAAATAGCCCAGCGAGGAAAGGAAATAAGGAATTAAATAAGCTACAAGGGAAGTAATGAATAAATAAAATAAAGTATTTTAAGAACAGTAACAACATTAAAATAGATCTTTCATGTACAGTGAAACTAGAAAATCTTAAAAAAAACACAAAAAAACAAACACACACACAAGAGTAGGAGAGATAAGGTAGAATAATGTACCCTCAAGCAGAGAACTCTACCCCAGGACAGTATAAGACCATGTACAGAGGTTATGACACTACCCATGAATGGAGAAGAATGGTTTTGATTTTGGAGTGGCCTTCTGCTTGAAGAGCTGCTTACCCTAGCTTATAGAGTCTCTTGCACCCTCACCAAGAGGAAAGTAGTCGTAGAACAATTACTGCGTTGTAGTTAAACTCTTGACTGAAGAAGAATTGTTTAGTAATCTCAGTGTTGTCAGATGTATGAGACAGGAGAATATGGATAGAATAGGTCAGACTATTCGTTGTATGTATAGCCAAAGGAGAAATGTCCTGTGACCAGAGAGAGGGATCCAATTCACAACTGTCTGGCCAGTCAAAAGACCCAATAACTCAACAGTAGTATCTCAACGGGTGGCTGGTGCCTCAGCCAACCTAATACTTACTATCACTACATATACTGCTGCTGCTGCTGCCCAGCAGTAAAATTCACTCGTATGGTTTCATCATAATTCCTGACCTGAAGTCACACGTTTATTGCCTCGAAAGTGAGAAGATAGCTTTTATGGCCTTTTTAGGCCCAAGATATGACCTGGGGTCACATTTCACACCCCGACCCCAACCCACCACCAGCGAAGTGTCCAGGTTATGTCTCAGTCTTTTAATTTTCCGTCTTTCAATGTTTTTTATTTACGGAAAAATCTATTTTTCATTTTTGACGTTACAGGTTTCTTTGTTTTTTGAGAGTAAGAAAATAAGCGAATTTTGTTTTCGCCTTTTTATCTTCCTCCTATTTTTCATCTCAACTATCTTGACCGGATATATATATATTATATATATATATATATATATATATATATATATATATATATATAAATAATAAAAATTATAGTAATAATAATAATAATATTAATAATAATAATAAAGAAACTAGGCTTTTATTATTTACAATAAAAATGCTTTGAATATTTTATAGAATGCTTTTCCTTCCACACTAACGGTTTAAGCATTTAGAATCCTTTCTCTGTCTGCCTGGGAGAGCGAGCATATGTTCGCACAGTCCCATTTAAAAGGATTTGTTTTAACCGGATGCTCAGTGTTAAACCCGATCACTTCGGTCGAACGCCATTAATGCCTTGAGCACACACTGTTGCTGTCATTTTATTTGTAACCCTTGTTAGTTTTAAGACCTTTACAGACAGGTTTAAATTCCATAATGTGGAAAAGAAGGATTTATTTCACTGGATCAGTGTTGCAAATTTAATTAACGCTGGAGATCAGTTCTGGAAATCTAATTTGTAAATTTCTTTTTCTTTACCTCCGATGCTCCTTTCCGTATAATTTTCTCTTGATTTAATTAGTAGACTAATGTCGCTCAAAAGAACAAAGCTATTTAAGTATGTTAAGTACTATAATCTACTGTTGAGAATAATGCTTTATTTTTTATCTCGTATGAGTCAGGATTTTATGAGTGAGAGAGGAACTTGGTTAAAAATTATGAATTTTCATGGCTATTTAAAAGTTGCTTTTGTTTGTTAGTTATTTGTTCAGATATCTCAGATGCTTTATATGTTTACATTTCCAGGGTCTACATTAATCTTTATTGATTCCCTACTTTAACATTGTTTATAAGCTAATTTATTACGCAAACTGCTGATTATTTGTCTGAAGTTCCTTTTGTTATGAATATTTTTATGTAGTTTGGTTTGTCATAGAAAAATTCCCTGTTCGATATGCTACTTGAGTGGATATTATCTTCGTTATGAAAAACTTGAAATTTACGAGATAAGTGCATTATCGTTGATTATTGCAAAATAGCAATGATGAAGGACAGCTGATATAAGTATGAGGCTATTTGTCAAGTAAAGTTTTATGAGGCTCTGTAACACTTTTCAAACACATTTTCTTAGTTTTACGAACGCCATATACTAG
>NC_090765.1:24463868-24469924 GCF_036898095.1 Palaemon carinicauda | reverse complement strand
GGGGTAGATGGAGATTGTTTGGGCAAGCTCTTCGCACTCCCGAAGAGATATTAGCTCGCCAAACATTCAGCTGGGCTCCACAAGTCACTAGAAGAGGTGGAAGACCCAGGCCTACATGGCTGAGGTCTGTGAAGCGCGAAATTGGAGATGATGAATGGAGAAGTATTGAATTAAAAACTCAAAATAGAGACGAATGGCAAAGTCTTGAATTTAAAACTCGAGATAGAGACGACTGGCGAGTCTAACCGAGTCCCTTTGCGTCAATAGGCGTAGGAGGAGATTATGAGATGATGATATGCATGTAGATGAATGTGTCATTGGTTTCATTTTTATATTAATTTTTTTTTTCTTCATAAATAGCTTGCTTATCATGCACGATTATTGGGTTGTTTTTTTAGTTAAACACCAGTCCAATGAATTTTTTTTTTTGAATTAAGATCCAGTATATTGCAGTTTATTGGACGTATAATTATGCTGCGGATATCCTGCTAAACGCTTAATTATGCTGCAAAACCTTTGATTTTCCCACGACAGGACATTTTCTCAACAGTCTGTTTAAATTTTATGATAAATAAAAAAAAACTTTCTTTCGTACTAGTGGGACAAAACAAACAAAAGCGAATGATAGGAGACACTGTTTGCCGGCTAATTATAGTCATTTCTTTGAGCTACCAGTCGAAAATCTCATGATCACAAAGGCAAATCTCGCCTTTAAAGGCTTTCATCTTGTTGACATTCCGGGACCAGGTGTAGGATACTGTGCGCAGTTATATCATTAGTCTTTAATAGTTATCAGCGAGTATAACCTTGTCTTTCTTGTTCATCATCATTTTAAATTTTGCATATTTGCCGGCTTCACTATATAATATTCATTATTATTATTATTATTATTGTGTTGTTGTTGTTGTTTTGGACGCCGTATATGTAGATAGGAAAACTTATGTATTATCTCTCTTTCATGTTGGATGTGTTTGCCACGATCTTCATTGGGATTTTCTTATTTATACTAGATCAAAACTTGAGATTTTTTTTCGTACAATTTTACTTACGTGTCTTAGATATACATAAGGCAAGAGGCAAGCTGTCACCTTAGCTCGAACAATCATTTAAAAAGATGCAGTTATCTCCCCCCTCCCGGTTTTTAGGGCATATTTTCACGCTGTTTTTCTTAGAGTTTTTATCATGCAAATTAGAGTATATATTTCGGGTTTTCTTACCCCTACTTTGGTGTACCTGCTTCATTACTCTCTTAATTTTTATTTAAGAGAAACGAGTGGAGTAAAAGTAGGGGGGGGGGGAACTCATGGAAAAATTTGAGACCTCTGAAGGTTAAAGTGGAGGGGTAATAATCATGTAAAAGTAACGGAATTAAAAAGAATAAGTCCTTAAAGTTTAATCGAAACCACTATAAAATAAAAAAATAACTTTGAACTAATCAAAAGAAGTATCAAAATCTACAGCCGATTGTCTTGGAAAATTTTTTTTAAAAAACATTTTAGATATATTCTGTATAACAGAGGTTTTACCTCTGTTCAATATGAAAGCCCCTCTTTTATTCCGAAGCAAAACGGCTCTTCACTGACTTTTCGTTTTATTTTCAGTGATTCTTTCGCTATTTTACCTTAATCTAAATCCTTTAGGATAGAATATGTTTTTTGGTGTCGTGGTCATTGCAGGATCTAGATCAACAACGCTTTTAGATTTGGAGCGGGATAAGCTAAAAATCTCAGGTTTACGTAGTCAATGACCACAAATTGATGGTTATGTGGCTTTTTATTTTGTAACTTATTATGAATTGACCATTCGGTTCCAAAACAGGATTGAGTGATCCATGTTATTTATATTTTCGGCCAACTGTTAAAAAGTTAGGTCAAAATAAATAATGTAACAATTAATCGATATATATTTTTCATATAAACCGACATTTTTTCAAGAATAGGGCAATGAAATTTTGAATTAGCTTTGCCTTAGTTGGAAGACGCAAGTTTATTGCACTTCGTTTACCCTTACAACACCCGGTAGACTAGAGAAAGAAGTATATATATATATATATATATATATATATATATATATATATATATATATATTATATATATATATATATATATTTGTGTGTGTGTGTGATACACAAGTTCTGTGAGAGCCACTGTATACTGTTTTAAAGATTTACGTACCTAAAATACTATTCCTAGTTTGGAACTTCCATCCCTTCAATAATTATAATTATCACTTTGAAATAAGACAAAAGGGAAATATCTAATGAAACGTGGTATAATGATTTCATAATGTTTGCTTATTCTTTTAAAAGAGACCGAAATACTGACAATATCGTTAAAATTACGTGTAAGAGAGGGAGAGAAAGGGTGTAATACACTGAGTATGAAGACAGTATTCAGCCGTTTCGATTTATCCACTTTAGTGCTAATTTCGTGCAATTTGGTTGTATTGAGGGAAGCTGACTTCCATTAGTTGATGTATTGGTTCTGTTGAAATTCATCGGAAACTATAGCTTAAAAATTTTTATAAATGGGCATTTTGGATTCCTAAATGACTCCTGGTTTTTTTTTTTACGGAATAAAACTGCTCTCTCTCTCTCTCTCTCTCTCTCTCTCTCTCTCTCTCTCTCTCTCTCTCTCTCTCTATCTCTCTCTCCTCTCTCTCTCTCTCTCTCTCTCTCCCCCTCCCTCCCTCTCTCTCTCTCTCTCTCTCTCTCTCTCTCTCTCTCTCTCTCTCTCTCTCTCTCTCTCTCTCTATATATATATATATATATATCCTGTGATTTTTACGCATATATATATGTATATATATATATATATATATATATATTATATATTTTTTTTTTTTCTTTTAATATTCCTAATACAGATTGCTACATTATAGAATAAACACTTTTGTAATTTAGGTTAAATTAGGGGCGGAAAGATTTTTATTGTTTTCGAAGTTTTATCTTTATAAAGACTGATGTGAGTTTTATGTTAACATATGCGAATACTGTAATGAGTTAGGTTTTACACACCTATATCAGTGTGTTGTAGACACCTATATCAGATACGTTAATCCTTTTAAACTTATTATATGCAGGTGCTGGATTTCAAAAGGCAGCAGTATATTAATAATGCAGTTCAGTTTACCGAAGCTATTTTGGTTAAAAATATTTTCAGCAGTTAATCGGATTAAATAGTGTCGCATTAACTATGGTGAACATCGGTGCGTATATAATTGCTCTCTCTCTCTCTCTCTCTCTCTCTCTCTCTCTCTCTCTCTCTCTCTCTCTCTCTCTCTCTCTCTCTCTGTGTATATATATATATATATATATATATATATATATATATATATATATATATATATATATATATATATATATATATATATATATGCGCGTAAAAATCACAGGAAAACGTCATGCTCAGATGCAGAAGAACCACAGGGAAAATGAAAATACGGAATATACACTTAAGTCCTGACTAGTTTCGTGTTACTTCCTCTGAGGAAGTAACACGAAACTAGTCAGGACTTAAGTGTATATTCCGTATTTTCATTTTCCCTGTGGTTCTTCTGCATATATATATATATATATATATATATATATATATATATATATATATATATATATATTTTATGTGTGTGGAGTATTTGTTGTGGATACTGTATTCGTGTACAATATATTTTTCATTTACAAGTTAATTTGGTTTTACTGTTCAAAAGGCAAAATAAAATAACAGACAGTCCTGGGTCAGCGGCTATAACATCAACATTTTAAATGTGCCCCCTGTTGAACATCACTCTAAAAAAAAAAAGTATGTATTTTTCAGTGGATTTTTTTTTTTATATAGAATTACTAAATTGGTAGTCGATAGGTGGAAAATGACGGTTCACTCATGAACGTATGGAAATAGGTAATGCATTGGAAAATGAATTTTTTTATTTACATTTTTTACTCGGTTTATAGGATAGAGTGTATTTTAGGATTAATTTAATTGAGTTTGAACATTATATGCAATTTATAAAGATTATCCTTGGAATTACTGACAATAATTTAGAAGGGAGCATCCAGGTCGGCTCATCGGTGAACGAGTTTGTTTTGTTTTGCAAGTCTATACACACGTAGATCCGTGTGTATTAAGAGCCAGAATCGCAAGGACGGCAGTAATGATAAGGATGATGAAGGACAAAAGGCATAAACGACCTGCAGGGAAGCGATAGTAATACTAGCACCTGCAAACTATGCTGGAGAGACTGCCTATGTTGATAGCCACGGCTAAGCGGCTCCCTCACAAAAGGGGAGTAAGGGAGAGAAATGGACTTCCTTTACAAAATGAGCTGGAGGAAGGGTGTGGAGGGGGAGAAAGAGAAACTGTCATCCTTCACAAAAACGAGAAGATAAAGTAACTTCCTACTGGTGTAAGAGATGAAGCAAAAGCTTACGTCCTCTACAAAATAGCTATTTTACTCTACACACACTATTTAAGTTAATGTCTTCAGACACACACACACACGCACACACACATACAGATTGCGGACGAGTTCCGAAGCCAATTCAGAATATGCTCGGCCGTTTTGTGGTACATAGGCAGTACCCACTTAAACCCGAAGCAACGTGACCCTACATATATCGATACTCTCGGTGTTTATGTGATGGGGTGAACATAGTCTCTCCTTTGGAAATTAATGGTATTTTGTTTCCATCTGTGTTTGTGTCGGTTTGTTCATTGCTAGGCATTTTAACTTTGCGTTAGCATGATTAGATTTTTGAAGAATGAAATATCGTGTGTTAGTGTTTGCTGTTATCCTTTGTTGTTTATATGATTCAACTAGATTAGCGGATACCAGCAATAACATTTTTCACAGGAACATGGGTATTTTCTTTTTTAGTCATATACCTCAGTCCTCTTATCACCAGCGAATGACCTTGAGATAAATTTCATTGCCTGTATAGTAGTTGCGGCTAGTTTCTAGGAATAACCTATTGCAACCCTATGGATCTCTAGGCAGTAAAGAAGAACCTGGTTGACAGACCATTACTGTGGTTAACCCTTTTTGTTGATTGTATTTATTATATTTAGAATAAACATGTTTTTTATTCCTATTACAAATAAAACTTCTACTTGGACTTAAGAGCTGAAAACTTTACTTCTTAATCTTGTTTTCTTATTATTTCATATTATTGTTTTGAAATTATCGTCCTGCAGAAAATAGCTAGTGAATTCGGATTAGAATAGGGATCACAGAGAACTATTAACCAGCTGCTTTAGGGGGCTATTTATAATTACATGAAATAGAAGTTCGTGCAAAGGTAGACCTGGATCATTGTTGCTATTCCCGTCATGGTCAGTTCTTCATTAAACTGATTGTAAAAATTAAAAAGAGCGTGATATATGGTGGTTGGATTATTTTATATATATATATATATATATATATATATATATATATATATATATATATATATATATATATATACATACATACATACATACATACATACGTACATATATACATACATACATACAATACGAATGTATTGCTCAGCGTCCGTAAGTATATTATTTCTATTTTCTTTAAATTCATCACTAATTCGGGTAAAGAAGATAAGAATCTCTCTCTCTCTCTCTCTCTCTCTCTCTCTCTCTCTCTCTCTCTCTCTCTCTCTCTCTCTCTCCTAAAGAAAGAAAGTACTGTAACACCCCCATTTGAAGGCTTTCTTTTTTTCCTCTTGCCAAAGCCGATAAGGAGAATCAAAGAATCTCGTAAGGCCACTGACGCGATTCTCACAATGGAGGAGGAAGAAAAGATAGAGATTCGAGAGGTCTCAGCCAGATTACCAGACCCGGAGCGGGCGCGTTTTACAGATACTAAAATACCTCCATTTAACACACCAGACCTAACGCCCAATACCTTGGACACTTGGCCTGTTTTCTTTTCCTTTTATATTTTATCATTTCAGGTTGTATTTATAATGTTGTGTTTTCAGGGTTTATGTATGTTGAAATATATCATTGCCTATGAAGATATATACGCAATTTTGGAAGTTATGTTACGGTTGTTTTTGTATTTTAGTA
>NC_090765.1:24456368-24458868 GCF_036898095.1 Palaemon carinicauda | reverse complement strand
CTATACACTATCAATATGTCACGTTTGAATAGAAATATTTTTCTTGTATGTTATTATTATTATTATTATTATTATTATTATCATTATTGTTATTTATCATCATTATCATTATTATCATTATTATAATTATAATTGCTACTGCTATACACTATCAAAATGTTACGTTTTAATAGAAATATTTCTTGTATGCGTGTCCTTACACGTGTATTAACGTATGTTTTAACTACTTTTCATCTCTTCGCTTGAATGAACATGATTTTCTCGATAGCCACTTCTGTAGATGAAGGGAAATTGGAAATATAATTGCTCTCCCACCTCGACATACCGAATTACTATATTACTTACAACCTTTTCAGCATAACTTCCGGTTGTTCAAAATATTCCATCCTCTCCTTGAAATAGATCGGTGATTTTTTTAAGTTCATTTTTATAGCTTATTTTAAATCTACCGAAAATGATGGTTAATGTTGATAATATTAGTAGAAGTAGTAACTATGATGCTAATGGTAGTAATGATAATAAAATTGGTTATTATTATTATTTATTATTATTATTATTATTGTTGTTATTATTATTATTATTATTCTCTGAATTCAAATTGATAGATAAAATTTTAAATCTAACCGTTGCGTTATAAATTCGTTCAAATGATATTACAGGCATTCAGAAGCCTATAGTTCTTTAGTTATAAATTCCAAAGTTTATATCACCCTTACCTGTAAGGTACGTTACAGTGTTTCTCTTGCCTACGGCAAACTGTGGAATTTGACCAAGCAGTGCAAATGCACTGGCAAAAGCTTTAGAATAGAAGTGTCAAGGGTAGCAAAAGTGAGAATGCATGGAGGAAATTATTACCCGTGTTGTATGTATGAAGTACATCTGGTTTAACTCTGCACGAGCGGAAATGTACGCCAATTGTTGTTTTACATTCTGGAAATCTTACTCTATTTGAGATATCCGAGCATCAGGCGATCAGATTTGAGACTAAACTAGTGAACGTAGTGGTTATTATTTTGTAACACGTAATACGTCTTAATCGTATGTACATGGAGAAAATCTTTCTTCACACTCTCATTCTCTGTGCATGACTTTACTTCGGTTAAGGAACAACGTGCTGAAATTCCCCCAGGTTCATATATGAAGGTTTATAAGACAATTTACCTTTGATGTCATTCTAAAAATGAATGTTTGTCTGAAATTAATATAGTGTAATATGCTTTGACTCCCTGACATTTTTGAAGCCACTCAGCAATACACGTCCTTAGGCAAAACATGGATAGTAATTATTTGAAGTTCACAATTCCGTTCATTATTGCGTTCATGATTTGGATATTAAAATCATAATTGACTAACTAATAAGTCATTTTAAAGCGTTTTTATGGTTTTGAGAGTAATTCATTTAAAAACAATTAATAGTAAATTCTAGTTTTGTCGTGGGTGAATAGGAATAGTATAGATTCGCAGGTAATTTTATCTTTATGTAAGTAAATTATCTGATATTTAAAGCGAGGAAAACTTTACAGAAAAACTAAATCTAACTTAAAAATTGGGCACACGCGGAAACACACTCATTAACTCACACGTGTGTATGTGTGTATGTCCACGTGTATATGTACCTTTGCTTAATTTTAAACTTAGAGTACTTTTCTTACCAAGAGTTTTTGGATAAGGTTGCTACTTGAATTTCTCTTGGGTCTCTTATTAACACTGACTATATCATCTATTATTTTTCGTTGCTAATTGGAACCCTCGCATAAAATGATGGAGGAATAAATATGTCCCTACATCTAATTTATTTGTAATAAGAATAGAATATTTGGATTCAAACTTATCCAACTAAATTTTCTTGGAATATTTTTCACTCTGCGTCATTTAAGATTGGCTTTTCTGTCTTAACCATTGAGTTCTTTTTCATAAGCTGGAATTTTTATATTAAATTTTGAACAAAAAAATTTTCCTCTTTGGACCGAATTATGGAAGATAATTTGTCTTTTCTTTTGTTCAGAATAATTTTTATTAAGTAAACGCTTGTTAAAATATTCATTTAATTGTATACCGTATTTGATTAAGTATTTCCGTATAATTTTAAATGTAATTTTTAAACTGCCAAAGTCATTATGGTATCTAATTTTTCATCAAAGTTAATATGATAATTTTTTTAATTTTCAACCAAAATTCATTCTTCTATTCATTTATTTAAGCAGCTAGGATTTTGATGTGAGAATAATTGAATTCAATTATTTGTATTGATAATTTTTTTTTATTTTACCGTTTCACCACCTACTGATATTTGTATTGTCAAATATTTTTCTTAGAAAGTTTGCCAATTGAACGATGGAATCTCATTTTAGAATTTAAGAGATTAATTTTTCCTTTACCTGGAGGGAATTTATTATTCATGTGATAAGGGAAAGTGAAGTGAACATTTTAATAGCCAAATTGATTTTTAAAAATAAATTTGATAAGCCTTTAATGGTAATTACTAGTTGGCCACCGATGA
>NC_090765.1:24443868-24448868 GCF_036898095.1 Palaemon carinicauda | reverse complement strand
AAACTTTGATATATAGAAATGAAGAGTAGCATGAAATATAATAGAATGATCAATTAAGTATGTAAGAGGGCATAGCTTTTAAACTCCAATTATATAGCCTCCAGAAGATCTCATCTTTGAAAAAAGAGAAATAAATAGAAAAATGGTATCAAAGAACCTCATAGTTTGCCAATGAACATCAATAAAAGGCTGATCATATTGTTCTCCAAAATGAGTAGCGCAACACACTCTAGAAACAGGGACACTGAAATTGATAACTAGATAGAACAGAATATGACCTGCGAGGAAATTGCGCCAGAGAAAAATATAGATCATATATTTTTGGGTGGGGAGAGGGTCCCCTGCTTAAGATATTAAGATATTAATCACTAAAGTATTTAGATATCTAAGCTTATTTCTTCATTTTTCCTCTTGTTATTGAAAAACTTTTTTTGGAATTGTGATTTGTAGTAAACCACATTTATTTAATTTGGTGAGAGATTCGTTTGTAAAGAGAATTCTTTAATAATATGAAGGAGTGTTTAGGTAACCAATGATCCTGATGGGAGGATACATTTTATTCTCCAATATTATTATTAGTACCATCTTAATATCAATAATATTCACGTACAATACAGTGCTGTCTGTTATAATTATTTAATGTTCCGTTGCTGTGGTTTTTTTTGTATTAATGATGACAATCGGAAGCAGATGTTTTGATTGCGTATCATATAATGGAGAACGGTATTCATTTTTATTATGACAGTAATTATTATTCCCGTGAAAAAGGGTTGTTTTGACGGCTCTACATTATAATAGAAAATGTTGCTTTTGAAAGAACTTTTTTTCCCCAGGAGTGTTAGTGAATAGCGTTTTCAGAGGGGTGATCAAAAGCTTCGATCATCTGTTGTGCAAGCTCTGATCAATACAACATCCTCCTCCTCCTCCTCCTCCTTCCGTTGCTCTATTTAGAGGACTTTCAAAATCGAGAGAAACTCTGAGGAAGAGTTGAATGGTCGACATATCCTCGATCCAAGCTTTCTGTCAATTGATACTTGTGTATGCATCAATTTAATGGTTGCGTCGTTTTGTTCCTTTTGAAGTGATTTATTGAGCGTGAATTCCATTGGACCGGACTGAACTTTGTCGTCGTTAATAATTATAACAATAAAGTTTCTCCATCCTTAAATAAATAGAGATAACGCTCATCAGCTATGTCCTTAACGCATTCCTTTGTATATCAGGGTTTTAAGTCATAGGTGTATTGAGTGTAATTTTTCCAAATCAGATAGATTTCTGCATGTGCATGGTATGTGCTAGAGCTATCGAGCGACACTAGGTGGGTCAGTCTTGTGTTTGTTTTTCAAAGGTGAAAAATCCAACACAGTGGAGAACTTTGCCCATAAAGTTTTGGCAGAAGCAGACACGACAGATGCGACACACCGTCACACTCAATACCTTCCGCCTGACCAAGTTTGGCTGCTCATTTCGACAAAGTTAGTCGTTTAGACTCACTTCTCCTCACTCTCTTGACGCCTCTACTCACGCATGATGGGGGTACCTTTTCGGTCGGGTGGGGACTTGGAATGGCAAGGGAAACGTCCACCAATAACATAACACAACGACATCAAGTAAAATAGTCGAAGAAGGTTGTTTATCCAATGAGTTTCGGCTTGTTACTCCACAATGACATTGGAGGTAGTGATTCAAATTTGGTTTGAAGGTAATTTTTCTCTAGGTTTATATGATATAGACGGTAGCACCAGAGAAATTTTAGGGTATGGGCCTTTGATAAACTCAAGATAAGTTCCATCTAAAGTTGTGTATTCTGCTCTAGACGGATATCCAAGATGCTTTTGAATGGCTTTCAAGATGGTACCTCCTCGAAGTTTGACATTATTGACTTCAAAGACAGTAGTTTGAGGTTAACTACAGACTGTTTGTTTTTAATGTTCTTAAAGGAGTGAATTGAGATTGTCACGGAGATATTTTTTTCTAAGTCGTTAAACCTTGCTCTCTCTCTCTCTCTCTCTCTCTCTCTCTCTCTCTCTCCTCTCTCTCTCTCTCTCTCTCTCTCTGTGTTTGAAATTCGTTGTAAGATAGCGACTTCCCGTCTGTAGTATTTTGAATGATATAACCCATTCTGGGACGAGTTTTTTCAAGTGTAGAATGTTATAACACTTATACTATGTCCATATTTTTAATGTATTTTTTTTAACATGCCATTTTATTTATTTTTTGGCAATGACTATAAAATTCTACTTGAAAGATTTTTACATAATTCCAGAATAAAATAAGGGTAATTGTATTTTATAAGGTAAAATGACCCTTCGTTTACAGGAGAATCGCTCCTATATATGAAGTAGGATAATATCTCAAAAGTTTAGAACATTATTTTAGTCTTTATTTTAACATTTCAGCTACGGAAATTCCACATTTTCAAAAGAAGTATATCATAAATCTTGATTTTTTTTTTTTATTGATTCGTCTTAATAATTATGATATTACATTTCCCCATACTTAGCTCCTGTTAATTAACATTTCTCCACCGTCATTTAACATGATCCTTCATTTCTTGTTCTTTGGAAATGAGTACAAGTTGGCTTTGCTCCTGTCAAGTCTTCCCCACTTGTTTCAATAAGCTACTAGCAGAATGAGTCGCCAAAGCATGTTCCCTTACTCGCCCCTTTACCAGGAAGCAGTCATTTATGCTTTTCACTTCAGCTCTCGGAATAACTGTTCATGGCGAGTTGACAGAACACTGCTGGTGTTTCTGTTGCTGGGAGACCTCTTGAAAGGTCTTTAGCCTGAGCTTCTTTGAGCAAACCTTCCTTCCATTGGCGTTGTTTACCGTGTGTGGATTCCCTGCTGTTAAAACAAGAGGGCTGTGGCTTTTATTATTTTTGTTGGTGGTTTGTAAAAGGGTGTTGGGGTTGATGCTTGGTATACATAACTGGATGGAGTCAAAAGTCAGAGAAAAATCGAGAGACGACCAAGAAGCAACGGTCGATACGTCAGGCCTTGTGTCAATGTTTACCCTCCCACATTACAACCGCCTGTACTTGTGTGTACCACACTACCCAAGGTGCTCCGGGAACGGTACATAAACATTCTCTCTCTCTCTCTCTCTCTCTCTCTCTCTCTCTCTCTCTCTCTCTCTCTCTCTCTCTCTCTCTCTCTCTCTCTCTCTCTCCTATTTTATTCACTCCCCTACGCCCTTTGCAATCATCAAACATAGATGTAGAATAGCGTACCCGGAGTCTTGGGAAAGGTATATTACCCTGCTTTTGTTTGTGAAGTCTTTTGATAGAATTTCTAGGCACTTGAGCACGGTGTCTGACTTTTTTTTATACACAGCGAGGTAGATGTTTGTTCTTCTTTTTTTCACAAGATCTCTTAGTGGTAGTACTGTTTGTTAATTTATTCCTGGTTCGGTGTTGGGTCTTTTCGTTTCTTTTTCGATTGGGAGAAGTATTTTATGTCTAGTTCAGTGACTATTAATATTTTCTTATTTGGTTTTGGTTGAAATTAGATACATAGATAAATCACTTTTTTGTTATATAGGACGATTATGTTTTAGTTGTGTTTTAAGTAGTATTTTTTAGACTTTTTGATTCCGATTGATTCGCTATATCAATTTTTTATTCCAAGATGGTTGTTATGTATGTTTTTTCTATATCCATAATGTTTTAGTCTGATATTTTTGTATACAAAATTGTGACGCACCAATTTTAAACCATATTTACATAGAATTTATGATTGTATCATCTACTGATGATCTTCCATTTTGGGAGTTGCTCCCTCCAATTTGGTAACAAGAAGAGTGCCGGTCTGAGACTTGTAGCATTTAGGGAAACTGCTGTTGGTGAAAAGGAAAGGAAATGGAAGTTACGTGTTAGGTCATGTTTTCCGAGAGGAGAGATTTCATTTTTTATTTTACTCTTGATAATTTTTTATTTAACATATATTGATTTTGGTAGATGGACGTATACTAATGTATTAATTTCCATTTAGTTAGAGATGTATGTGTATATTTAATTCATTTTTATTCTTTAGGTCGCTCAAAAAATTCTTTTTGATATTTGATATCAAAGAAATGTTTATAACAAATCCATGAAAATATTTTAGCTTAACGGATTTCCTATATATAAAAAAAAAAGTGGCACCACCTTTGTCTAAGAGTCTCACCCGGTTTACATTATCGTAATGGAAATCTTTACAGGCTTTTAGTTCCTCACGACCCCCACCGTAATAAATAAAATTAAAACATAAGCATTAACCTTAGAGGTTTTGATATAACCACGCCGACGCTTCGCCTGTCCTCTCCCTCCTCACAGCCATCTCCTCCCAACCCCCCTCTATGTTAAGCATAACCCCTCTCCTGTATCGACACACTAAGTCATAAGGTTTATTGGGCGGTTTATATTTATGGCCCTTAAGTTGCCTATGTCCATAAAAATGGTCATTGATTAGCTGTGTAAGGCATGACGACGGCAGGGTTTCATCCCCTTCCTCTATTCTATGTAGAACTTGGGAAAAAATCTAATTATTCTAGCTTGGGTAAATAATTTATCGAATTAATTGCTGTTTGTTGTTATGTAATTAATAGCAAAATTAAAAAAAAAGAATAGCTTGAAATTCATAACTGATAGGTTGCTAGGTGGTCCGCTGAAATTGACAAAATATATCAAAGGAGCCTTTTTTTTTTTTTTTTTTTTTTTTTTTTTTTTTTTTTTTTTTTTTTTTTTTTTAAGTTGAGAGATGATATCTGTTTATATTATGATTGTAGGTATTTAAATGTCCACTAAGTAATGATGCTGTCTCATTGAAACTGAAAATTAAAAATTTTGTAGAAATGGGTTTAATGCCGTTTCTCTTTGAGGGTACGATCAGGCCCGCTATTCTATCACATTTCTCTTCCGTTGTTGTTGTTGTTGTTGTTGTTGTTTTTTTTTTTTTTTATGAAAGGTCTAATTTAATGTTGCTACCGTCCTTAAAATATATTTCTATAATTGTTATAT
>NC_090765.1:24418868-24436368 GCF_036898095.1 Palaemon carinicauda | reverse complement strand
GGAGTAGGTAGTGGTAGCATAGCTGATGCTATAAACCACCGTGTAAGTATGTTGGAAAATTCTGCCATTTTCGTAAAATGCAGTTTGGAATGATTAGGGTTTTAAAGGGTTGTTATTTTATTTAATCTATAAATTGTTAGTCTCTCTGATAAATTGAAAGGCGGTTATGACATTTTTTTTTCCCTGCGGTGAATGGTGCGAAATAAAAGGGTGATATTTTTCTTTTTCTATTACTACGACAGATGGTAATGACGTCGTTAGAGTTGTTGGTATGCAATAATTCATTTGGAAAAATATTTCAATTGTGAAATAACTTTCTCTTTCTCTCTCAGTGTACGTGTCACTTGCCTTTAAAGTACCTCATTTGTAATGGTTGTAGTACCTTAATGGACAACACTTTATGGACTAGTCATGCATATTACTTTACTGATTTTTTTTTTTTTTTTTTTTTTTTTCCTCAATTGCGTCCATCATTATTAAGTGGGATGAATTAAAATTCTGTGATATTATGCTCTATGAAAAGACGTGTCAAAATGTTAGCGAAAAATAGTGTTTACTTGTCTTTCTTCAGAAAATAAAGAAATTATTGCTGGAACCACACAAACGTTTGCATATATTATTGGTAGCAACTGGAAAGATATGTTAATAACTTGATTTGTACTAAACGTTTGCTTGATTTATTTTATTCAGGAGGATATGTATTTATTGCTATAGTGTGTTGGTGAAAATGCTTACGGTATTATTTTCTTATATAAATCTCCATAAATTTGTGGTTGGGATGAAAGGGCTTTCAAAAATTGTTGGTTTACGCTTCATGTTTGAAATAATTTTAGTAAGAAGCTATTTCAGTATTAAATCAGATTTTACCAATTGTGTTATGAAAAGTTTAAATAGAAAGAGATATACAAAGAGACAAAGAGACAGCTTTTGGAATAAGTGTCATATATTTTAGAACATTATACTATTGTTTTAACTTCCATGAGCAAGATGAAGATTTTCTGTGTATTAAACCATTTGTGTTATGAAGTGAGACGGAGTTCCCTCATTATTCTTCGCCATTTATGCTTCGTTTTGTTATGTTTGCACCGAATAATTTCCTAACTTTGGAAAACATGTTTTAAGAAATTAAACAAGTGAATTTGAATCAGACGCTACAGTGTTTAGTTGGTACCTTCGTAACAAAATAAAGCGCTTTCGAAGATAGCAGAATTTGTGTGAAAGTTAAATGTGAATGATGTATGCCGTAGAATTTATATATATATATATATATATATATATTATATATATATATATATATATATATATATATATATATAATATATATATATATATATATATATATATATATATATATATTTATATATATATATAATAAATTAGGGCTCGCCTTTTATAAGTTATTGAATGCTCCATGCATAGCATTTGATTTAATGATTAATTAGGGTTACGGCATACACTTGTGGACAGCCATTTCAATAGAAAGCCATTCATTTGCCACTTGGTTAATTATTATTATTAATTACAATGATTATTATTATTATTATTATTATTATTATTATTATTAATATTATTATTATTATTATTATTATTATTATTATTAATATTATTATTATTATTTTTATTATTATTATTAATGGTCGCCATGCTTCTTAACTATACGAGAAAACAATATTAATTTTTATCAATATGAAACCTATCCAGAACTTCCGTTTATAAATTCTCCCTTGATTATCTTTATTTTCAATTATAACTTTAATTTTTTTGTAGGGCGGGGTTCCATGGGAGTTGATGCATGCTGGATTTAACCAATGGAATAGAATTTGTGACGTTTGCCAGGATTTTGAAGCATCCGGGAATTTCAAACATGGTAGTGAAATATGATTTTGTGATGCTGCAATTCATTATTTTGATCTGTCGAAAGATAACATGATGACATGTGGTTTTTTAGTGTAGCAAAATATTTCCGTTATAACGTTGTTGTTGAGTGCTGGGGAAGCGAGACAAAATATTCAATGTTAAATGGCGATGGTGATGATGATTAAGATATTGGTTTTCAAGAAAATAGGATTATGCTTTAATTGGTGGCCTTATGAGATGTCCTATTTTGTTTTGTTTCTTGATATTTCGTTTTCTTTAAAATGTCATTTCTTGTGACTAAATAAGTTTCATATAAAGTATCCTGTATACGCTTGAAGATATTATTGGAGAGAGAGAGAGAGAGAGAGAGAGAGAGAGAGAGAGAGAGAGAGAGAGAGAGAGAGGGTGTTAATATGTGGATTATAGGTATATCGCATTACTTTTAAAAACATACTCTTTATTATGAGAAAGGTAAACAAAGATTCTGAACGCGTGACTGGTATTAAAGCCTTATTTTATCCATGCTAGTCATTTATAATTTGTGTCGGTGTCGCATCCAAGTGTTGAGAATTTTTTTTGCCGTGTGACGCCGTAAGTGTTAGTTGCTGGAGGGATTATAAGAGATTATTGCAGTCAGCACTGAGAGAGAGAGAGAGAGAGAGAGAGAGAGAGAGAGAGAGAGAGTTGAACAGGATAATGTGATACTGCTTTGATGACCAGCAAGGGGAAAGAGGAAGTGGGGGAGAATGTGACTTGGTCATCAATATTTTTTGTGTACGAAGAAAAAGCTGTGATTATACACACGCCGCAGCTATTGTGTGCTTTTATGTGTGTGTGCGTGTATGTGTGTGTGTGTGTGAGAGAGAGAGAGAGAGAGAGAGAGAGAGGAGAGAGAGAGAGAGAGAGAGAGAGAGAGAGAGAGAGTTATTCTACATTGACATTTTAATTTGGTTGAATTACATTCCGTAACTTGCGCTCACATCGCATATATATATATATATATATATATATATATATATATATATATATATATATATATATATATATATATATATATATATATATATATATATAAAGGTGTGTGTATCCGTGCGTGCATTTGAGAGAGAGAGAGAGAGAGAGAGAGAGAGAGAGAGGAGAGAGAGAGAGAGAGAGAGAGAGAGAGAGGAGAGAGAGAGAGAGCCTTTCATTTATCTCTATGAGAATTTTCCATAAAATTGCATTTGATTTTATGGTTGTTTTTGTTTTCAGATTTGATGTAGGTTCAATCTTTGCAGAAGCCATCATTGAAAAGTTAATACTCCTCTGATTTTTAATTGTATAGAATAACCTGTTTTCCTTGTGTGGACGTTATGAATATATTGATCAGTAATGGAATAGCTCTTCAAATTAAAATATTTAGTTTCTGTCCGTTTCACTCTTTATGTCTATGAAAGTTTTTGAATATGGCATCTGATCAAGACATAACTTGTGTTTTCTTTTTTCTTTCTTCATTATCTTTTTGCTATTCAATTTCTTGTAATATGAAAATAGTTTATGCCAATGAATGATTTTAGTCTCTCTCTCTCTCTCTCTCTCTCTCTCTCTCTCTCTCTCTCTCTCTCTGATCGTTTGTTTTCTAATCACGACGTACATAGTTTTCATTTATTGAATCCTCTGTCGGTTTGTATGTAGCTGGCAAAAAAAAAAAGAATATATAACACTTTTATTAAAATTAGTAACAAGAAATTTCCTTTACTATAGGACTTAAAATAAAACCAAAAATAAAATAAAAAAAAAGTAACTAAGAAGAATATGGGAAACAAATACAGTAGCGAAGTATCACAGAGTGTGACGGCTTAACAGATTGTCCAATTAAAAGTTGAAGAATTCTCTCTCTCTCTTTCTCTCTTTTGTATGTCTTTTTTCCTCAGTCTCCGTCACCCCCAGTCACCCTCCACTCCTCCCCCCCGTATTCCCCCCCCCCCGTTTTTCCTCCCCCATTCAATTGTTCTATAAATTTTAGGGAGAAATCTGGTGGACGACTCTTTATGGATTCTTCTGCATTTATGAAAAGAACCCTTCTCCGAAACCCAATAGTGATGAGTAGGTGGAATTACATATTGCAGATATTAAATCGCGGGGGGGAATATACCCTTTGATTTGAGCTTAGTACTTTGCTCTCATGTGATGCCTATATCGTCAATAGCATTTTTGGTGAGGTGGTTTGCAATTGAAAGTGATTTCATCGTTCTTGGGGAATTCTTTAAAAAATGTGAGATTTGCTTTGAAAGTGTAATTTGAGTTTATTCCAATGTATTATCTTTTTTTTCTCAATTATCATTCCTAATAATGGAAATTTTTTGCTTTATAATGGAAATTTTTGTATTACCCTTACTTGAGTTGATAAAAATCCCTTTATATCTGCTTCCTTGTAAATTGAATTGAATATATGGTTATAAGTTTTATATTAAGATCACCCTTCATTCTTTAGTTTTTAAGTCAAGATTGATAAGCTTCTCCATCACTTTAATTTTTTGTCAGGCTATTGATGGAATTGTTATGGTATCTATTTACCTTTGTATCTGTCTCTTTCCAATTATTCTGGTGACCGTCTCATAATCTACGTTGTCATTGCAATTCAGCGAATCGAAGGCCTTGGATGCATAAGCTTGTACTGTATGTCGACTAAACTAATCGGCGATTGTGCTTTGAAGCATTGTGGCAAGCAATTAACGATAAGCTTTGTTATTGCTATATATGCAGTATGAGAGAGAGAGAGAGAGAGAGAGAGAGAGAGAGAGAGAGAGAGAGAGAGAGAGAGAGAGAGAGAGAGAGAGAGAGAGAGAGGATATGAGAATATTTTCACATGATTGCATTCATGTGTACTGATAGTAACGAGCTAATTTTACTTAAACTATTTGGACGTAGTCCTCCTTTTTGCTCTGTTACAGTCATTGAATGTATTATAGTAGGTAAATAATGATTAGTGTTTATGTGACTGTACACTGTATTTATAAACACACACACACACACACACACACACATATATATATATATATATATATATATATATATATATATATATATATATATATATATATATATATATATATATATATATATATGTGTGTGTGTGTGTATGTGTGTAGATATGTGTATTTAAGTATTCATTTTCCACGTGATGAGAGTTCAGGCAGAAAGTATTATTCTTATCACATCTAACGCCATGAACGAGGATTATGCATCAAAACAATGATGATTATGTGAGTGCATTTTCTCTCTGTCATTTATGCATGCATTTTACGTTGCAGAAATCCCAGGGTCAGTCTTTTTTGGTGCCTCTTTCCTTTGGACTCCCCCCTTTCGGCGTTTCGATTTAGTGTGGTAGTTATTCAGTCCATTAACTGGTGGTAATACTGCTTGAAAGAATTGAGTGATGCTATTTATATCCCGAGTTGGTTCAGATTGTGTACTTTGTTTTTTTTTTAGGAAGGGTAGACTTAGATGGTTCTCGTTTTTTATGCATTTATTTTAGTATCATTCTATGATAGTTTGAATGGTGTTAGATACCAAAGTAATTATAGACCTACGTTTTGTGTATGTGTTGCTTTTGCTCAAGTATAACTATATATATATATATATATATATATATATATATATATATATATATATATATATATATATATATATATATACATACATATATATATATATATATATATATATATATATATATATATATATATATATATATATATATGTATATATGTAAGTATATATTTATATATATATATATAAATATATATATATATGTATATATATATAATCAGCATTAAACACTCATTTTTACTAAGAAAAATTAGTAAGTAATCCAATTCGACTGTACCAAGATACTCTTTAGTAAACAATGGTATAGTTATCAATAGTGACAATCTCACTTAAAAACTAATTACCAGTAACTATATCCGTCTGTAGATAAGACTTATAAGAAAAATAAAATCACCTGAATATATAAATGAAACGGCAAATAAAAAAAAAAGTTTTATTTCATCATTCGTTTATGAAAATATTACCAACTGTTTGATATCCATTTAAAATAGAAAGGAGGTAAAAAACCTCTTGGATTGTACGTTTAAGGAAAGTCTGCGAGGCATTTTCATTATTGCATCAATCGAAAATACCTTTTCAACTTTATAGGTGAAGCCATCTGGTTGGAGGTAGTATTTAAATGTATTTTTTATTTATAAATAACAGGAAATAACATAGCTTATATCTGTGGTATTCAATGATAGTACGTATTAATACGTACATGCATCCTTATTTATTTGTAGTTTTAAGATGTTGTGATATTAAATGCAAACAATAGAGTGCAAAAATCAGCGTATTATGAAGGTATTTCAGGGAAAGATGAATATTTAATACAATATCCAGATGCTGCAGACTTTTTTTTTTAACTTTTTTTTTTCTATCGTGTGGATATCCTTTTCATCTTTATCTCACCCCTCCATCTGTCCTTTCCTATCTAACCTTCCTTTTTGGAAAATTTCTATTTCTCTCTCTATCTATCCATCAATCTTTTTGAAGTGACACGGTACTCGCCATTTCATCTGTTTCTTCCGGTGACGGTTTTATTTCACGTCTGAGGCTGTCTATGTCCCATCCTTTGTCAGTACGGTTTTAACATTCCTCAGCGGATCTTCTGTTCTATCAACTGTTTCAATTTGCTTTATCAGCATTGTTATCGTTACAGCTTCCCTTTGATGGAGAGAGAGAGAGAGAGAGAGAGAGAGAGAGAGAGAGAGAGAGAGAGAGGAGAGAGAGAGAGAGAGAGAGAGAGAGAGAGAGTTGTCTTTATTCGCAGCCCAACTTTAGAATTCGTTATCCTGTACAGTTTCTTTAAAAAAATCTTTTTAATGGGAACTAAACTTCAAAGTTGGCTGCTGTTATTGGACATTACTGGGTCATTGTGAACAAAGTTTGTTGTTGTTGTTGTTGTTGTAGTTGTTTTATTTTTTGCCTCTCCCGTTTATATGTTCTCTTTACCCTCCCCCTGCACTTTTATGCCTTTGCCAAATCTGTGACTTTTTTATGCCTATATATCAATTTTTGCTACGCTTTTTCTTTATAATTTCATTTTTTTTATTGTTTTCAATATATGTATATATATATATATATATATATATATATATATATATATATATATATATATATATATATATGTATATATATATATATATATATATATATATATATATATATATATATATATATATATATATATATATATATATATATATATATATACACGTATAAAATCCTAAAAGGAATATTATCCTTTGAAAGAATAGTTTTACAATTTCAGAATGTGAACAAATATTAATCACTTTTCGACGTTGGTTCTTTCAAACACTTGCATGATATTTTAGTGACATGTTCATTCCTGAAAACTTTTATCAAAAGTGACAGTTTTATTTAAATCTTCATACTTAAGGTTGGTTTGTAATTATAATATGGAAATTTCCTACGAAAATATGTTCTATAAATTTATACTGTAATATTATAAAGTCTTTCTGTAAAGTTATGCAAACCTGATAATCTATTAAACGGTATTTTTATTCAGTATCTGTGCTGTATCCTGGAACATGTTTTGAATATTGTAATAAAAGAAATCATTCAAATTAGCTTCAACGTAATCTTTCGTTCCTATTAAAATTATTATTTTAAATTGATACATTGAAAATATAATTTAAGGCTCCTTTCTTTAATTTGTCAGCTTTCGAAAAAAATTAGTTCCTTGGGTTTGAAAAATGTTTGAGCACTAGTGTATAAGAGGCTTAATAGCACTTAAATGCTAAATAAAAACGAATTCTACTTAATGAATTAATTAGAATTCTAAAGATGTCTCTTGTTTATTTTTTGGACTAGAATTTCATTGGTTGATTTTCTTTTTTTTTTTTTTAACAATTTTTGTTCATTAGAGGCGATTTTATTTTTGGTTAACGATAGTTAGTTTTTTAAATCTGTTTAGAAAGAAGCGAAGTAATTATTTTGAATATATTTTTTTTTTATTGCACACTAAGCAACACTTATTTCGTTGAACAAATTCATCCCATTGCTCATGCAAGCTCTTCGTTTTGAATGAATTGTTTTATTCATTCCCTTATTTTATAATAATTCTATTTTTTTTTTTTTTTTTTTTTTCTGGGATTCCGACAGGTTAGAGCAGATCATTGAATTTATTCCAAACCAGTTCTGATCATGGTTGAATCATCTTGTCAAGACTCCATTAAATGTTTATTTAACGTCGCTGAGTCCTTGAATTTTTGCTAATGGCTGAGTGATTCTTTTTCCATAATTAACTTTTTGTTTATTTCTATATTTTCATTATTTTAGTTATTTGCAGATTTTATTGCAATTTTCTTATTTCCTATAAGTGAAAGATGCCATTTCTTGTTTCATTTATGCTTGATCCCTCGCTCAAGTAAGCAGAATATTGGTTAATTGAATTTGCATTTTTTTTTTTTTTTATTATTATTATTCTGATTATGAATGCTGGCGTTTAGTGTGTTTGAAGTCTAAGCTATCCTGAAAAAACTAAAGAGATGGAAAGCCCCTGGATACGATGGAATAATTGCCGAGATGATACTGGCTGAAAATGAAGTGACTCCCACACTACTTACAAGATTGTTTTTATAGAATGTGGCACGAAAAGATGTAGACAAAGAAGAAGATGAATGCTGACGTTTCGTATTTTATTACATATTTTGGGGTACCCTCAAAGAGGGCGTTTTTGTTAATTATGAAAAGTGACATGATTTTGAAGATTATTGCAACACTAAACAATTGATGCAGTTCTGGGATCTTGTCTCTGAATTATTAGTGGCTGAAAGACCATTTTTTTTATTTCTTTACCGATGTACTGATCAGGAGACTTAATAATATATTCATTTGTGTAATTTTATACTATTACTTAGTAGAGCCTTTGTTTCTAAGGAGGGAGGGTTGGCTTAAGAAACAATCAAGGAAGCAGACACGGGTATTTTTCATTAAACAACTAAAGAGGGAAAAAAGATATAATTGATGGTGACACCAGGCACAGTCATGCATATTGAAGACGTTACCTTATTTCCCTCTTTATTGATTTCTTTGCTTATCAAATACAACTGTATTAAAACAGGATGACTGGAGCTAAATTTCACTAGATCGGAGATGGCTAATATCATCTTTGGTTTTTTTTATAATGAAGTCTTTCCTGTTTGAAAGTAAGATCTGAGATGGACCAGTTGGTTGCAGCTAATCAGGTGAACGTTTTCAGAATATCAGCTCTTGGAATTTGCACTCTTAAGGCCAGAAAAATAGACGGGACCTTGCCTAATGCTCCTTTATTTCTAAGAGTTCGATGGAACAACTATAATGCTTAGTTTGATGAAGTTCGCGCACAGTTTCACTAATTTTCTATTTAAATTTTTCTCTTTGAAAAAGTCATTGGAATCTGAAATATGCTCTGATGTTCATTTCTTGTTGTTCCTACTTCCCTTAAACCCGTTGCTCTATCACTCGCTGTACAAAAGAAAAGCAACCCTTTTGGTTGATATGTCCGACGGTAAGCAGAGTAATGAGAAGTCTTCCTCAACTCTGTTTACCTAAAGCTAAGCTAACGTCATAGTTTAAGTTTTTCGGTCCCGTGAAATTAAAACTCCACTATTAGACCTTAATGCGTATGAAGGTGTTGATCCAAATGATATTTTCCTTGTGTTTTATGAAGATAGGTTATTTCTTAGCTCATTAGTTGTTTGTCATTTTTGCAAGTTAGCAGTAAGATATCTTTTTGCACTTGTTGGAGAATTATTAACGTGACTTCATTTGGTAAATATATATGCGGGATCTCTAGCCCTACTGCAGATCACCCAATTATTTCCATAACTCCCATAGTATCTAAGTTTTTAAACGCCCTTTGGCAAAAAATCTAAATATGTTGAAGGTAATCATATGTTCCCTATAGTCCATTTCTTTTATCCAGGCATATTTGCACCGACTCGCAGCGGTGCCATTTTAGCTCGGAAAAGTTTCCTGATCGCTGATTGGCTAGAATTATGTCGTCCAACCAATCAGCGATCAGGAAACTTTTCCGAGCTAAAAGGGCACCGTTGCGAGTCGGTGCAAATCTGCATCGCTAAAAGAAATTGACTATAGTTTGTAGTTTAAATTTCGCAAAGGCCTTGGAGCATGTGCCTCATTCATATAATCTCTAGTAGTGTACAAAAATCCATTGGTTATGGTCGGAAAGTTTATATGATTGGCCTTAATTTTAGTGTATTCGTTATATTTCTGTTTCCTTTCCTCAGTGGCCTGTTTTTTAAGTTGGGGCACTTCGCCTTATACCATCCTGCTTTTCCAACTAGGCTTATAGATTAATGGTATTGCTTTACACTTGCAGTTGATATTTCTTCGTTTTATTAATTTCAATAGAAATTCGTTGTAATCTAGTTCTATATAATTATATAATTTGATTTAGGTGAAAAAGAGGAATTATTTTTCTTTTTTTTTTAATTAAAAAAAAACATACTACGATATATGTACTTAAGGGAGATGTATTTATAAAAAGAAAAAAAAAAGGAGATTAAAAGATTAACTTCTCGGCAACTGCTGCTCAAATGTTTGTGTTTGATGTGTAAATTATATTCTTGATGCCACTAATTTTGCCGTGCTCATATTTATACTATTTTTTATTTTGTTTTGTGTTCAATCAGCCAGTAAGTAGTGCTAAAGTAGTTGTTTATAATTAAAAAAAAATAACAATCTTCTATATTTTTTAAGACTCTAAAATGATATGTACATTTCCGAGTTGTTTAAAAAATATAAGCTTAAGTTCGCTCCATTGATAATCAGTTTAGAAACATTAACTGCTAATGAGTTATTCTTTTTTATTGAAATGTTTATTGACTCCTAATCTTTTACATCACCTGCATTAAGTGGTATGGAATTATGACCCACGTTTTTGAAAATGTTTACGTTGCATTTATGTTTTTAATGTGATATGTTTCCTCCCAAAATCCGGAAGATGGGTGTTCTTTGAGATTTGAATAATTTTATTATTTAGTATTTTGTAATTTTTATTTCTATAGCTAGGTTTGATTGTTCACGTTATTGTTCTATATGGAATTAATGTATATTTATCTTTTTCATTAATGTATTTCATTAGATAATATATTGTAACTTCTGTACTTGATGTGAGATTTTAACAGTGAAAGAACCTCTGTGTTTGACGTTTGAAAATAATATTTTATCGTAATTTTATTTAACTGAAAGCTAGTATTACAATAATCTGGTAACTTTTATTGCGAACTCTAGTCTACTTTGGCATACGATGAGCAGCTTCAACAGTTTTCTGTTTACGGAATAAAAAACTGGATTATCAAAGGACGAATTTGCATTTGAGCGCAAATCTGTTCTAATTTTAAATGCGAGTTTTCTATTTAGTTAATGAATTGTTTTTTATAGACGTTTTAATTTCAATTAAATGATACTTGCTATTTAGATGCATTTCTGGTGTTATTATTGTGGTTGTCATTACTCGTTAAGCAGGATGATGTACTCATCCCCGTTGGGAAATGAAGGGAAATAAAACTTCCCCAACTGTTATTAAAGAGTAATCCCTGCTTGCACACAGTGGGAGCGTGCCTAATGAATTCCTCTTTTAAATTCATATGAGTGACTTGAGGCTTGGATCATAAACTGAGATTATGTCGTGACAAATAAGGGAACGCGTGTTTGAACAGAGTGAGTAATGACTCTTCATGGAGAGACCCCACCTGGGTGATTGCTGGAGTTTTGTAGACTTTATATTTGCGCCTGTTTTGGGCAGACCTACCTATTGCTCATTCCCCCCCCCCAAAAAAAAAAAAAATAAAAAGGAAATAGAAGTTGTTTTTTATGCTAATTTTCATAAATTACTGCAGGTGTTTGTTGCTGGTATGTGATTTTTTTTTTAATGAAGTCTTTTGGTCGAGGAACTTGCGGCAGAACGTTGACTGTTCAGTCAGGCTGATTTATAATCGGTTGCTTAGCCATACTTATGATCAGCAAAGGCTGGTCAATGGAAGGTAGTGAACAGACAACTTATCCCCTCTTACGCTTTTGCTTCGAATTCATTTTGTTAAAAGCAGTTTTTTTTTCTTAGAATTCAATGGCTATAAAGAAAAAATGACAGCAGATGTTGGCCTTCACCTATAAATTCGAAATGATGTGTTGTGGATTTGAGGAAAATATAAAGACCAAAAAGAGAACACACTTGACATTAATTATTTTTTTTAGTCACTGTAGCCTTTCTGCGAAATTTTCTCTCTATACTTTTACATGAAGAACGTGTAAATTAGTCTTTATTTGAGCGTGGGAGAAAATTACATAGAGAGATCCCCGGGATTTCTTGGTACGCGGACGGTTTTTCTCTCTGTCACTACCGAGAAATGGAGCTCATTCATTGCTTTCGTTGTTCTTAATTCGGAAAATCCTTGCATCTTTCTGCAGGCGGGGTCTTCTCATCCTTCGTTTTAGGACCATTTCTCTTCATAACGTGGCGAGACACCCATCGGTGTGTGTGTGTGTATAATATATATATATATATATATATATATATATATATATATATATATATATATATATATATATATATATATATATATATATATATATATATATATATATATATTGCCAATCCAGCGGGTTGTAGTTTGGAAAGAAGGTGGTAGGGATGGTTAAATGTATATACTGTATGTGTGCAGTTATGAAATGGGGAGGGGCGAGGTGCAAAACTATTAGAATATTTAGACGTCACTTATGAGTGCTCGGGTACACTAAGTGTGTGTTTATTTATACTGTAAATATGTGTGTATATATATATATATATATATATATATATATATATATATATATATATATATATATATATATATATATATATATGTATGTATATATCTATATATAAATATGTGTTCGTATGTGTCCAATTTTTGTTTATTAGGAAGTTTATTTTGTATATGAAATTATTCCCTGTTATATTGTTGTCATTGTGGTTTTGGTTATTTATTTAAAAGTACAGAACACGTTGGCGCGGCAAACTAAATATCTCTAGTTCAGCCTAACTCTGTACAAAACAAGCAAAAGTGTCTAGAAGCAAAGCACTAGAGGTTTCGCCTAGAAGAAGCGATAAACCTGCCTTCTAAGGTTGTAAAAGCCGGAAAGACAAGCCGTAAGAGAAATCTTAAACTTTGCTATAAATGAAAATAAACAGTTGTTCCAATGGAAGGAAATAAACGAGTGGTATTCTTATTCAATTAGACTTTTAGTAATTTATTAGAGAAATTCGATTTTTTTTAGATTTACAGTGGTTCTACTTTTAAACAATATTCAGAGAAAAATCTTAAACATATGTTCTGAATTATTTTAACAATTCATGAACACATCGTTAAATATTTCCCTGATATTACACCAACAGGTCTGGTAATAATGTCACTCTATGAAACTGTTATTTTGAAAAAAAAGTTAATCGTAACTGAAATGGTTTCTTATACCGTAAACAAAATTTCAGGTAGTGAAGATTTATTCATCTTTTTATCATAAGTGAACGTTAGAATTTTGCCAAATAATTATACTTATGTTGTATTAACCGAGTGATAGAAAGTTATCAAAAACAAATTCGATATTCCTTTGAATTTAGTTATGTAAAGGCCACTAAGAATCATATTTTGAGTATTTAAAAATAGTAGTAATGTAATAGCAAAGAAAGCGAGGGACTACCGCTAGTCATCGGATGATGAATAGCAGAAGTAAGAGATTATGGATGTAATAACATCGGTTAGCTTTCCTTCCCTAACAGCAGCTGAAGCAGTTAGTCGGATTGAAAGAACGAGGGAAACATGGTAGAAGAGGAAGTCGGACAGGGAGGGGGTGCATTTATGTTCGGCAGAGGGAGGGAGGGGGGAGAGGCTTGTGGAAAGGTGTATACGCTGTAGGGAGGGGTATTGTATTAATCCTTATTCCACGCTCGCAGAATAGCAAGTCCATGAACCGGAGAGAAAGGCTACCATTTAAGCTACACGAATCGTATACTCATTTCTAGTGTGTTTTCCCTTTGGAAATTTGGTACACCGCGAGCGCTTTCTTTGCCAATGGCGGTCTGAAGAAGGGCATAAAATGATTTTAGGCAGTATTCGTGGATTTATGTGGGAGAACGAAGACATGGGAAGACCATTGGTTTAAAAGGTAAAGAAGAGGACTAATATATTTGTGTGTGTGTGTGTGTGTGTGTGTGTGTTAGAGGGAGGGGGGCAGTTTTTAGTTAGTTACATGATAAACATTACGAACTTAACACTGAATGTTATCATTAATATTCTTCGGGAAAAAAAAATGTCAATGTATGTGCATGTGTGTAGCTCTATATATGTAGTGGAAGTGTATTTATACACATTTTTTCAGTTTGTACTTATATATGCTTAATTCCTTTATATTTTATAAGTGTGGCTTTATACGTAAATTCTATGAATCTGAAGAAATAAAGAAATTCATAAAAGAATAAATTTCTTCCATTCCCTTTAACGAAATGCACGCTTCTTAATTCTACGTTTCCCCAAGTAAATCCTCGACTACTGCCTGGAATAATTTTATCCCCCTTTTTTAAGCTGATATAGGAAGTGCTCAGTATGTTAACAATTTTAAAATTCTCTATTTTGTTTTCAAAGGGAAGTTTCAGGCAAGAGATTACAGAAGTCCTTCTGAAACATGTTCATAAAAAGGGAACTTAATGTGTTAAGAAATTCAATGAAAAATATGTTTATAGAATTGTATTAGATTATTTTATTTGATATAGATTATTGCTATATAAAAGAATTATATGATTTTAACATTTTAGGTTACTTGTATACTTGAAAAGAGTGAATGTTTGTTATAACCTAACTGCCATATAATAGATAAGTCATTATCGCATTGAATCTTACAACAGAACTCACAAGTCTTGTCTGAGGATACCGACCTAACTATAGTCCATTTCTTTTAGCGATGCATATTTGCAACCGACTCGCAGCGGTGCCCTTTTAGCTCGGAAAAGTTTCCGGATCGTTGATTGGGTTGAACAAGATAATTCTAACCAATCAGCGATCAGGAAACTTTTCCGAGCTAAAAGGGGCACCGCCGCGAGTCGGTGCAAATATGCATCGCTAAAAGAATCGCAGCGGTGCCCTTTTAGCTCGGAAAAGTTTCGGATCGTTGATTGGTTGAATAAGATAATTCTAACCAATCAGCGATCAGGAAACTTTTCCGAGCTAAAAGGGCACCGCCGCGAGTCGGTGCAAATATGCATCGCTAAAAGAAATGGACTATAGGTGACGAATTGCGACTTTCTCAATCAATCATCCTACATTTTACATCTTTCCATGCACATTAAGTAATTTAATACGCCTGTAATTCTTACTGCCGTATCTTGACATCTTTACTTAGCAGAAATTAATTCTCTCACATATTTTATTGGAATATTTCATTCACCCAATCATCCCTCCTAAACCTTTGTCCGCTATTCAATCAAACTATCAACACTACCATAGCATAGCATTATTCCTGGTGTTTTCCCTTTTTCCACCCTCTAATTATCATTGCTACGTCCTTAACAGGTACTAAAGAAACTATTCAGAAATTTGTACTAAGCATTATACTCCTGCGCAATTTAGCTCTTCCTATTCCTTCCGTAATCAATAAATTTTATTGAAGAAATCGCTTCATAGACCCAGGACTGCTTTCACTTCTGACTGGATCTCTACATTAGCTTTTCTTTAGCTTGGGATTAACATTTGATTAAAATGTTCCAGTGTTTTTACTTCTATGTAGAACAAGTTCTGTGTCATGTCATCTCACTTTTATTTTTATTACTTGCATTGTTTTTGTCGACAATTCTGTTTCCTCCTTAACATGAAAAAGAGAACAAGAGGAATAGAAGAGGATGTGAGGAATATAGTTTTTGTAATTTAGAAAATGTAGGAAACAACTAGAATTTTCCCCTTTAACTTCAATATAGGAAAAATTTTAAAAAGGTTGAATCTGTAGAGATTTACAGTACACAGTATATATTTGTTATTTGCTTAGCACGTGCCTATGTGACGTTGGATGAATTGAAAGGTTGAGAGAAGGGATACGCAAGTGGAAAAGGGGTTAGCACAGGTGAAAAGAGGTTCATTATTTTGGGATAGGTTGGTCACGTGAAATGAATGTAGGACGACAGGTGGGTGAAAAGAGTGCATTAACTGGAATTATTAGCGAGAGAGAGAGAGAGAGAGAGAGAGAGAGAGAGAGAGAGACTTAAAGTGGCGGATAGCTGGAAGGGGAAGAGATAGTAAAAGGATGGGGATTCTTATAAAGTAATAGTTGAACATGTATTAAGTGTAGAGGATTTAAAAGACTGCTTAAAGGTATAAATCATGTATGGCAGAGGCAAGGGATAGTGACATTGCCCTATCAAGCAGGACAATGGCCGAGAGACTAACCATATATCATATGATCAGCACCCAAGCCCCTTTCACCACCCAAGCTAGGACCAGGAAGGGCCAGGCAATTGCTACAAATGACTCAACCGATAGACCTTAGCTCACAAGGATGGTAAGGTTGCAGACTCTAATGGCACTAACGAGACTGAGCGGGACTCGAACCCCCCAACTGGCAAACACCAGACAGAGGCGTTACCAATCAGGCCACATGTACTTTCGTGTAAGTACATGCATTTGGTAATATTAACAACGAAGCAGTTTCATCCTCGATTAACCAGTCAAAGTATGTGGGCTGTGTGGCAGCGACCGTTGTCTTTTTGCGTGGGCAGCTACCCTTGTCTTTATAAGTACTGTGTGTGTGTGTGTGTGTGTGTATGTATGTATATATATATATATATAATATATATTATATATATATATATATATATATATAATATATATATATATATACCAACCCCTATATAATGGAGAGCAAGTGTCTGACTCTATACATATATATATATATATATATATATATATATATATATATATATATATATATATATATATATATATGCTGTATATATATATATATATATATATATATATATATATATATATATATATATATATATATATATGCTGTGTATATATATATATATATATATATATATATATATATATATATATATATATATTATGTATGTAGATATATAAATATCTTTCCTGTCACGATTGTGGGGAGAGGAAGATGTCATGCCCTGAGAGGTACACTCGAAACCGCACGGTTCCAGAAATTGCCGAACTTGCGGGTTGCAGTTGGGAAACAGGAAGGGATGGGTAGGGTTGAAACTGTGTGCGTTTGTGTTTGTTACAAAAGTGAACCTTCGAGGGAACATAGAAGAAATTATAAACATTAAACAAAAGGTTCATACTGTACATGTTATTGTTTAGTTAAACTTCAAATAAGGTAGTTATGTAGAATTGAGACAATTTCATTAAATAAAACTGGAAACTTGAATTAGCCACCAGTAAGTGTGTCTTTTTATATTTGCATATGATTTTAATTAACTGCTAACTTTTATCACTTACACTGTTTATGTAAATTTAGGTAACTTAAAAACATGTTAATTCCAAAGGAAAAAAAAGCTAGG
>NC_090765.1:24413932-24418368 GCF_036898095.1 Palaemon carinicauda | reverse complement strand
ATATAAGACGAATGTACTTGTCCATTCGTGGCTATAGCATATTTTGTGTTCATCACGTGACGGCTGCCATGATTTCTACACACACACACACACACACACACACACACACACACATATATATATATATATATATATATATATATATATATATATATATATATATATATATATATATATATATATATATATATATATATTTACATATATATGTGTGCGTGCGTGTGTGTATTTGTTCATTTATTTATATATTTATATGTGTGTGTGATATTGTATTTAATTTTCATCACGTTCAAAGCTGAATAAGTCCAGTTTTCTCTGGGTACCCACCTTCAATATCTTGTGGATTTAGTCTTCGAAAATATTTGCAAAATCATTCCCGTAGTTTGAAGCCCCTTTTGTGTCTTCTGCTGTAACCCGGTTTCTTTTCTGACAGCGTTCGATAGTGATTAGGCTAACCCGTGATATGGTCTGGAGCTTTAGGTTAGTGTCGATTCGCTGAAAATTTTAAAACAAATTTGTATAGTAGGCCTTTAAGCATCACCAGCGAATTGGGTTAGTTTTTCGAAATATTATTCTCTGAAAGAATAGCCTATTTCGAATAGTAAAAAAAATTCTAATATATAGGTGTTCGATCCAGATAAGTTTGTCCACAACCAGGCATTTTGGGATATTGGGAGTTAAATGGCAGGACAGGATTAGAAATGAAACTCGAGTGCCATATATGGATGAGATCATGATGACGGGTAGATGGAGATTGTTTGGGCATGCTCTTCGCACTCCCCAAGAGAGATTAGTTCACCAAATATTCAGCTGGGCTCCACAAGGAACTATAAGAGTTGGAAGACCCAGACCTACATTACTGAGGACTATGAAGCGCGATGTAGGAGATGATCAGTGGAGAAGTATGGAATTATAAGCTCAAGATAGAGACGACTGGTGAAATCTAACCGAGGCCCTTTGCGTCAATAAGCGTGGGGGGGAGATGGTGATGAAGCATTCCTGACTAGACTTTTATCTCTCTCTCTCTCTCTCTCTCTCTCTCTCTCTCTCTCTCTCTTCTCTCTCTCTCTCAATTGTAGTCTGCATGTACATTAATTTGCTGCTAATTCTAGTGTAACTGACGGAAAGTCTTCTACATATCACCTTCAAAGGAACTAGCTAGGTGAAGAGGAAGCAAGTAAATTTTGTTTCATAATTCTGTAGATAGTTAAAAGTAAATTTCCCGTCATAGCGGTTGAGTACTCTCTCTCTCTCTCTCTCTCCTCTCTCTCTCTCTCTCTCTCTCTCTCTCTCTCTCTCTCTCTCTCTCTCTCTTTCTTTCATATATATGATACGCTAGCTCCCCATTTTCTGTCCTTTGTTCCTGATTGGCAGAGCTGGTCCGCATGAGTGGACAAAATCGTTTCCGGATTCTGTTGGATAAATCGGTTTCCCAATTGCCACTAAAGGGAGCTGATTTTATCTCTTGATCAAAATTTAGTTATACTGGGATTTTGTATAAAGTCAAGCGCGAAAAAGGCGAGAGAGAGAGAGAGAGAGAGAGAGAGAGAGAGAGAGAGAGAGAGAGAGAGAGAGAGAGAGAGAGAGAGAGAATGGTGGTAACTCGGAAGAATTGACAAGTGAATGCAGTTGTTATTCGTTATTAACGCTCATTGATAGTTGACAATTTTTCCTTATTGCTTGAATAAGTTTCATGTCGATAATTAATTTCAGGTTAATGACGAAACGCTGCAAAGGTTCTGCTTTGTTTTCCATTGCCTTAATGTTTCAAGCATTGTAAAAAAAATTTATTCTATTGCCATAAAAAGTTATATTTTATCTTGTTCTAAGTGTTCTAAAGTATACATATTTAGAATAAGCTTTGTTTACCTTTTGGTAGCTGCTGTAGCCACTTATTATGTGATCGTTCTCTTTCATACATTAAAATGGAAAACTCAAGTCATAACTCACTTAGGTCCCGTCACTCTGCTACTATTTTTCACTTTTGGCAATTGCAAAACTTCGAATGTTCAATTTAACACGTCAAGCTCCGATGATGAAGGCTTTTACGCCCAATGACCATGAATAGAGTGGTTATTTACTGTCTGGAGCAACGTTAAGGTATTTGAAAGTCTGAACCACCATTGAGTTCCTCCAACAGAATATCTGAATATGGTGACTAGCAATAGCATTATCATCTACGGGGGCAACAGATCAGCCATTGTTATGGGATGTTGAATGTCAAGATGTCAATCGCATCCTCTCTTGAAGCTTTTGTTCTGCTGCACTGTCAATAAGGAAATTGGTGTTAGCAGATTCATTTTCCGAAGAGCATTAGCCTTGAAGCACAAACAGATCTTATCTTGTCTTGCTCTCAAATGGGGGTAATTATGCATGATTTGAATTGAAAATGCATTGATGAATCAACTGGTATCATCATCATCATATCCTCATACGCCTATTGACACAAAGGGCCCCGGTTAGATTTCGCCTGTCATCTCTATCTTGAGCTTTTAAATCAATACTTCTCCTTTCATCGTCTCCTACTTCACGCTGCATAGTTCTCAGCCATTTAGCCCAGGGTCTTCCAATTCTTCTAGTGCCTTGTGGATTCTAGATAAAAGTTAGGTGAACTAATCCCTTATGGAGTGCACAGATGGAGACATCTACCCTTCACCATGATATCATTCACATATGTTACTCTAGTAATGTCTCGTATAGTTTCATTTCTAATTTTATCCTACCATTTAACTCCTAATATTCATCTGGGAGTTTGTTCTCAAATCTACAAAATATGTTGAATATTGTTTCATTGTCATACCAAGACTCATGTCCATAAAGTAACACCGATTTCACTAAATTGATTTATAAGCTGATTTTTATATGTAATTTCAGAGATTCGATTTTCAACTTTTACTTAAGCTAGCTATTGTCTAATTTGCTTTTTTTTTAATTTTTTTTTTTATTAAACTCCAGTTCTAAAGGCTATATTATAGATCATAATTCTTAAATATCTAAATGAGTTTTACCTCATTAATCCTTTCTCGTTCCAATGATTTTTCATCATCTATTGCATATTTCGTTCTCATCATTTGTCTTTTTTTTCTATTTATCTTGAGCTCAACCTCGTGTAATATTTCATGCCTTCTGATAAGCAGGCATTTCAAATCCTATGGTGTTTTGCTAATAATGTCTGTGATATGTTATTACATTCAGTTTGTTAACAAATTTTCTATTTGTGAGAATCAAGTAAAGAAAAGGTTTTGTGAATACTTTGTATTGATTGACTTAGCAGGTGATTTGTAAGACTTTCCTTCTTTATCCAGTGTTCTCGAATATTGTGTTGATTCTCCATTTATCATTTTGTCAGTAATTGGTCTGGAATAAATAAAGGGGCTAAAAAGAAGAGAAATATCAGATTTTTGACTGATTTTGTGTTACGGAGATCCAAGGACTGACCCATCTAGCTAGTGCCTATATAACAAAAGGAAAAACAATAAAATCCCTAATGGAAAGGTTATGAGAAACAGTTAAAACAAAAGCAGGTAGAAAATTCTAATACTATGTTATATAGGTTAATAAATTCCTCGAACGCGCCAATATATGAAATTTGGTTGCCCGACAGTTGTTGCAAGGTCGCCGGAGAATGACATGTCCTTATGTTTTCTTATGTTGACCGTAACTATGAAAGCAGGCAAGTAGAGTCAATTCCTTAAGACTGATGGACGAGGACCAAGATGAACGTGTTGATTAGGGTATATAGAAAATAGTTTCAATTCATTCGTAATGAGAAGAAATTAGAGAAAAGTAAAATCTGAGAACTATTTTATAAATACAATTTTTTTATATGAATTTTTGTAGGATGATAACTACTCTTGAAGTTTATGTATTTTGTAGCCTTTTGCGTACAATTACCTTATTTATTCCCGTACCCTCTAGCCTCTCATTTGGAGTTAGTAATTGTTATCTGTCAAATCAAGTCACACAATCCTTGATTACATTGGAAGACATTTGAATATTTAGTATCTTATTTTTTCGAACATAAGGAATTTACCATTCTCCAGCAGATATTTAGTATATGGAAAGCGAGAAAATGATGGACAGAATACGGATCGCCATGTATATTATATATTCCCTCTTATATGTCTTTTTTCGAAAGGTAGACAGACATTAAGTGAAACAGGAAAGAGACAACATCCCTTGTGATTGCCAGAGGGATGCTCGCTTTGAAAAGAAAGTATGTAAAAGTACATGTAAAATATCCCTTAGAATACGCATTTCTAAGCTGCGCATTAGAAGACGCCATTGTTTTAAAGTCGAACTGTTTCCTCGGCTGTTTGACTCTGGCCAATGTATTTCGTTCGTGGTTTAAAGAATCGAGGAGTATTAGCCGATGGGGGTTTTTCAAATCCAGATTCACCTACTACTTGTTGACAAGGCAGAGTACTTTTGTGTAT